>NW_022263464.1:0-34168 GCF_002021735.2 Oncorhynchus kisutch | reverse complement strand
TTTTTCACACGCGAGTTCCAAATATCTTCAACAGTCCCCCAGTGGGAGTTGATTTTATGCGCGTGATGTCAGAATGCACTCACCGTTCCAACATGTGGACATTTAACCCGCGCTGACCTCAGACCAAGGCACACTACCTGCTAATTTTCTATAGGCCGTTTCAACTTCTAATTTTGCCTCATTCATTCACAAATGTAGCCCATTTCACTGTTGCAGATCATTCCATTTGAGAATTTAATGAGCCGGACAAACTTTCCTTCAAAAGAAAGCCAAGCACTTCCACAGATCAAGTATACAGTCCTTGAACTTTATTGTGTTCCTTACAAATAACTGTGGACATGCGTGCATTCTGATCAAAGTGCCTTATTTTCTGTGTAACGTGCTGTCGTTTCTACTGTAGTGTACCGTAAGTATAATGTACTTAGCATTTTATTCATGCTTTCTGATTCTTGCCTAGATTGTAATGGACACGTGTGTAAAACACTTTTGAAGGTGGTACTGAATATGAGCTAATGCTAACGCCATACAATGCAGTCAGGTTATCACGTACGCGTCTGTCAGACTAATGGTGATCTCAACTGGAGTACCCCCATTGTCTTGAATGCACTGAATTCGTTAGTTGATTTGAACACGGCATCAGAGTGTAAACTATGGTACCCTCAGGGTTGCCAGATCAGACCCCCTTTCCAGGGATATTAGCTTAGAAAACTGTCTGCCCGCCATTTATTGTTGATAAATCCCATCTTATTAATATTTCCTGCATCATCCTCTCCATAATACCTTCCCCCAAGGACTTCACCTCCCAAAATGGATTGAGCTATATCTTGCAACTCTGTTAGCTTTCGTGCTAAGGTTGTATTGGCTTTTTGATTAGTTAACTGTAAACTACTTGTCATGTGTACGCCGTAACAGTACACAGATTTGTCACATGCTGAAGTGGCCAAACTAAGTTAAGACCTCAGGAAATGGGCACAGTGAACGGCATTCTGGGATTAGGGAGTTCTTGCTTGACAAACATGGCTGCCATATTTTCTAAAATAGATTTACATGTTCCAATGGTACGCTGCAGGGACCAGTCAGTGATAACAAGCATGTGATCGTACGCGCCAGACTCTCCCATAAGTTGTTATATTGGGTGGAGATCTGGTGACAGACCGCACATGGCTCAAACCATTGTGACCACTCATGACATATGGATGGGGGCATAGCCAAGGTAGCCAAAGTAAATGGCCTGCCAAGCATGATAGGTTGCTAATTACTCAGAACCACACCTGTGGAATAACACTTGTTTAGGCCCAAAAACAACATGTTACCCATTAATGATGAGATTCCACCGGGGTCGGGAGTCACGGTCCTCGTTGAGGGTGGCCCAGCAGTGGTCAAGCACCAGCGCTACCTTGGGGTCAGAGGACCTGGTCAGCTCCACCTCAAAGTGCAGAGGCTGTCTCAGGTACCTCACCACTGGATAGTCCTCCTCCTGGTGGAACGTGTTATACGAGGCGTCTGGAACACAGAACAAGACAACCGGGGTCGTGTTCAGTGGGCAACATCTGAACTTGTCCATTAAGAAAAGCTTGTTTATAATATCCTGTTGTGCCCCGATGAACACAAGCCATTTATAGCCAAATCAGCTCCTCACCGTTACTACATAGCCACACCTGTATATCTCAGAACGCAAGAGTAATATATCACAAGGCTTACATTTTTGGGAATGGTTTTGTAAAGGAGACCTTCCAAGATTCTTTTAGAGGCTAGGGGTCAAGTTGAAATTCTGAATTTGTGCACGCTTACCCTGAACGAGTCTCATTCTGAACATTAGTTGACCCGTCCCAGTCTCTGCAAAAGGCTCGTTGTCAAGCGGCCTGGTCAGGAAGGCCAATGTGCGAGTGATGTTGACCACATAGTAGCAGGAAACCTTTAACCTAAAAAGAGTATGCAACTTCAATAGGGGAAACTTCAAGCAGTGGAGTGGACACACTGATAGTAGAGGCACATTTTCATAGTCATTTTACCTTCCTGGTGGTGCCACAGGAGTTCACAGTGAAGTGGAAGCAGGCGAAGCGATCATCACTGTAGGTGGGACCACGGGCGGGGTCGCTCAGGGTCAGCTGACCGGGAGCAGACTCCACCTTCATCGCCAGCGCAGTCATCGTTCCGTTAGAGAAACACTCTTGGAGGTGGGGGAGCAAAAGACAGGTAGCCATCAGACCTGGGTTCTGTATTTGTTACACTTAATTGAGCTTGCCGAGCACAGTAGAACCAATGGAATAGCCCTAAATATGCAAACCATGCCCATCTGGTTCTCCAGATTGAATTGAAGAATACACCTGAAGTCGTAAAATGTCTAACTAGTAATTTGTTATGCTAACTATCTAGCAAGAGGTTGCATAGCAACATCATCAACTTCCGGTTGACAGGTGAAGAGCTAGTACACGCGACTGAAAGCATACTGTTCGTTTACAGGTTGGAACAACCTATTTCGTATGTTTTTGCAGTCCTTTTTTGGAACCCTATAAGCTTAAATGTTGCGGCATCCTGCAGCACATCTTGCGTGGTTCCGCATAATTCTATGGCACGTTATTTAAGTGTCAGCCAAGACGCAATTTACCACAATCTGCCACCATCTACCACAAACGGTGGATGCATAAGCTCAAAACTTTCGAAAGTAACTGTACATCTGACAACTTTATCAGATGTAACATTTTACTGGTTGTCTCAGATAAAAAAACACTACTACTTTGTTCTCCTGTACCTCTTCTCCCTGCCTGTTTGTTCTTCTAGATTCTCCCCTTCCATCTATGTCCCCATCTGTGGCAAAACCACCCCCGTCTCCTTTTCCAAACATTTTCCACCAAAAAATGTGTACAGTCTTGTAGGTAGACTCATCACTGATCCTTTCACCTTCATCCATCTCAGACGTACTCTCATCTGGGCTACCTGCACAGCCTACCTCAGTACAGATGTGCAGATCCACCAACCAAACGCACCACTACATTCACTTCCGAAACCGAATGTTTTTGATCGAACACAACATTTTTTAAATAATAATAATTCAATGTCCAAAGTCAGATTCCGCACTCATCTGGTACATTGTGATTCAAACTGTAGCCCAAATGAGCGTGCTCTGGTATCAATGCTCATCGGGAGAAGTCCTCAACTTCAAAACGTTGTTTTCTACAGCAAAGCTGGCTTACCTTACGTATTCACTACTGCACTTGTTTATTGCAATTGAATGGTAAAAACACATCCAAGAAACACCCACATCAAACCACACCCCCAAGACAATTCTTGTTTGCCTTCAGTCATGGCCGCTAGCATTTCTTAATGAGCATTGATGAAAAACAAGAGCTGTGCTCGAATACCCACACTAACATACTGTATACTACATACTTAATGAGTATATACTGAATACTATATATTATTAGTTCATTTTAGTATTCTGTAAACGAACAGTATGCTTTCAATTGCGCGTTCTAGCTTTTCACCTGTCTACCGGAAGGTGATGCTGTTGCTATGCAACCTCTTGCTAGCTATCTAGCATAACAAATGACTGGTTAGACATTATACGACTTCGGGTGTGTTCTTAAATTCAATCAGGAGTTCCAGAATGCGCTCATGAATTCAGAGCTTTGTCAGATTGTCTGTTTGTAAATTCAGAGCAGAGTAGACAGCCAGAGCGAATTTACGAAAGCACCAAAATGTCCATTGAGAACGCACAATGACTATACCATTTAGCTAAGCTCAGAATGACAGGAATAATCACGTCAAACATTGGGTAGTTAGTTAGATAGCCTATAGTTATTATACTGTCAAGTTTGATCTATAAGTAGCCAACTAACGTTAGGTATCTAGCTAACAACATACCGGTACATACTGCTGTACTGATACGCTATGTGGTTCGTAAGACCAGTGTAGCTAACAAATTGTCAGCCAATATAACGTGTAAGTTAACTTATTTAATATTTGTCATAATTAGTTAAAGCAATGAATTTGTATCCGCTCTCGTTGTACTTCGACTGCATATTTTCCGCCATTTTCAACAAATCTGGAAACGATGTGAAGCCACGCCCATTTCCTGAAGAATTGCAATATTGGCCCTAAAGTACGGAAACAGTGTCCATATTTTGGCGAATTTAGTACGACATCCTGGAACATTTGGCATACTAAATATATCCATAGTATTTTTTTTATTTCTATTTTATTTCACCTTCATTTAACCAGTTAGGCTAGTTGAGAACAAGCTCTCATTTACAACTGCAACCTGGCCAAGATAAAGCAAAGCAGTTCGACACATACAACAACAGAGTTACAGATGGAATAAACAAACATACAGTCAATAATACAGTAGAAAAAGTCTATATACAGTGTGTGCAAATAAGGAAAGGATAAGGGAGGTAAGGCAATAAATAGGCCATGGTGGCAAAGTAATTACAACATAGCAATTAAACACTGGAATGGTAGATGTGCAGAAGATGAATGTGCAAGTAGAGATACTGGGGTGCAAAGGAGCAAAATAAATAAATAAATACAGCAAGGGGATGAGCTAGTTGGATGGGCTATTTACAGATGGGCTATGTACAGGTGCAGTGATCTGTGAGCTGCTCTGACAGCTGGTGCTTAAAGCTTAGTGAGGGAGATCTGAGTCTCCAGCTTCAGTGATTTTTGCAGTTTGTTCCAGTCATTGGCAGCAGAGAACTGGAAGTAAAGGCGGCCAAAGGAAAAATTGGCTTTGGGGGTGACCAGTGAGATTCTCCTGTTGGAACTTGTGCTATGGGTGGGTGCTGCTATGGTGACCAGTGAGCTGAGATAAGACGGGGCTTTACCTAGCAGAGACTTGTAGATGACCTGGAGCCAGTGGGTTTGGCGACGAGTATGAAGCGAGGGCCAGCCAACGAGAGCATATAGGTTGCAGTGGTGGGTAGTAAATGGGGCTTTTGGATCGGAGATGCTTAATGTAAGTTTGGAAGGAGAGTTTACAGTCTAACCTGACACCTAGGTATTTGTAGTCCACATATTATAAGTCAGAACCGTCCAGAGTAGTGATGCTGAACAGGCGGACAGGTGCAGGCAGCGATCGGTTGAAGAGCATGTATTTAGTTTTACTTGCATTTAAGAGCAGTTGGAGGCCACAGAAGGAGAGTTGTATGGCATTGAAGCTCATCTGAAGGTTAGTTAACACAGTGTCCAAAGAAGGGCCAGAGGTATACAGGTATACTATGATATATTTATACAGGTATACTATGACCAATAAGCATACTAAATACTCAATTCATGTCACAAACAGTACAGTTAGTGCGAGTATTCGAACACAGCTAAGGCCAAATCAGGAAGTGCAGTCACCTTTTAATCCTGAATGACAATTGTCTTGCCTCATAGAGATAGATACATCTTCTTAGGGCTGATCGATGTGACAACAGCCAGTGAAAGTGCAGGGCGCCAAATTCAAAAGAACAGAAATCTCATAATTAAAATTCCTCAGACATACAAGTATTTCACACCATTTTAAAGATACACTTCTTGTTAATCCCACCACAGTGCCTGATTTCAAATATGCTTTACGGCGAAAGAGAGGAGTCACAAAAATCTGAAATAGAGATAAAATGAATCACTAACCTTTGATGATCTTCATCAGATGACACTCATAGGACTTCATGTTACACAATACATGTAGGTTTTGTTCGATAAAGTTATCAAATGTATATCAAATGTATATCAAAAGAATCTCAGTATACGTTGGAGCGTTATGTTCAGTAGTTCCAAAAACATCCGGTGATTTTGCAGAGAGCCACATCAATTTACAGAAATACTCATAATAAATGTTGATGAAAATAAAATTGTTATGCACAGAATTAAAGATATATTTCTGCTTAATGCAACCGCTGTGTCAGATTACAAAAAACCTTTACGGAAAAAGCAAACCATGCAATAATCTGGGTACGGCGCTCAGAGCCCAAACAAGCCAAAAAGATATCCGCCATATTGTGCAGTCAACAGAAGTCAGAAAAAACATTATAAATATTCACTTACCTTTGATGATCTTCATCAGGATGCACTCCCAGGAATCCCAGTTCCACAATAAATGTTTGTTTTGTTCGATAATGTCCATCATTTATGTCCAAATAGCTACTTTTCTTAGCGAGTTTTGTAAACAAATCCAATCTCACGAAGCGTGTTCACTAGGAGCAGACGAAATGTCAAAAAGTTCCGTTACAGTCCGTAGAAACATGTCAAACGATGTATAGAATCAATCTTTAGGATGTTGTTAAAATAAATCTTCAATAATGTTCCAACTGGAGAATTCCTTTGTCTGTAGAATTGCGATGGAACAGAGCTCGCCCTCATGTGATATGCATATACTAATGATATGCATATCTTAGCTTCTGGGACTGAGTAGCAGGCAGTTTACTCTGGGCACCTCTGGACAAGAAGATAATAAGAAGCCATAAGAAGATAAAAGACTCATCTATGTATCTGTGCCAATATAGTGTCTGTGACAGCATGGGCAGCGCCATTGAGGCTATCTTCATATTAAAGTAGTAACATTTCTTCTTCACAATTGTCTGAGCCCTTCTGATGACCCGATTGGACATGACTTCAACAGGGTCACCAGTAGGGCTCAGCCAATGAAGTTGGTAGTCCCACCCAGTTGACTACATTCAAATTGTGAAAGTGCATGCAAATGCAGCATTTTGGCCATTAGAGGCCAATATCTTTCTCTCTGTCTGGGCTACAATTGTAGACGGTTGGGTAATTATGCTTTTCACCTGTGAAAGGCTGTTGTGCTGCTAATGAGGGAGTTCTATTAACCTGAGCCGAGCGGTGAGGGCGGAGCACCCTTCTAAAATTGAACAGTAGCCTTACATTTAGGTTTTTGTCCTAACACTACACAGCTGATTCAGATTAACAAAGCTGGATGATTATTTGAATCAGCTTTGTAGGGCTCGGGGAATAAAAAGAGAATGTGCAGGCCTTTGGGGTTCAGGTGACTGAGTGTGGGAAGCCTTTGTCATAGGGTAAAAGTTGCATACCCCTGGGCTGTAGGCTGCACACTTTGGGTCAAATATCAGGTTCTGTAGCTGTGTATTTCATCAGAACAAATCTGTTCTACAATGATTATTTTCCTTAGCTCAGGGTAAGTAGTAGCAGGCCTAGGAGAGTCTTATGCGACGCAAACATTTGAGTTGTTCTTCCTCCTTTTAATCATAATAATTTGTCAAATGCCTTACAGGTTGTTTTGCCTATTGATGGCAGCTGTGGGCATACAAGCACAACAGACACCTTCTATAAGTATGCATTTTGTACCTTGCAAATTTAAGCACTAAGCGTTTGACAAGAATTTAAAATATTTTTTTTAACTAACCTTTCCTATTCCAGATGACCTCAACGCTGAATGCCTTGGTAACGTTATTCGTTTGAGTGTCACTCCTCTTTTTGAAGATGTTGACGCTGTCTTCAGTGAGTTTGCCTCTTATGATTCTCTTTCTCTCCTTTCATAATTCATGGCTTGATATTGCTTGTCAACTATTGTGTTCACACCATCTCCATCCCTTCCAGATGACACACAAATCATAAACCTGACGCCTGGCCTTGCTACTCAGTGTGGATTCAGCTTTAAATTTGACCCCATGGGGAATGCCATGTTTTTTGCTTCTCTTCAAAACTGCTTTTCCCAAAACATGGTAACCTTAAGAACTGTAGTGTTTGCTTGTACTTCAAATGGAAAGTTTGCCTTTCAGTGTCACTGCATTTGCAACTCATTCTGTAGCAATTTTATTTACCTTTGACATGGAGTCATGCTGAGACCAGGCTCTTTTACAGATGAGCCCTGTCTACACAAAGATACAAGTCAATATTTGCATCACTAGATGGAAAAATGAAATAACTGAACCCATTCTTCAGTAAAAAGGTTCTCAATAAGCCTGAGTTGCCGAAGTCCGGTTCCAGAAACATTGACGCAGTTTTACTTAACTCTGTGGATATCAAAAGGATCTCCATTGTTAGCCACCCTTTGGTCTGGTATCTCTTACCTCTAAGTTAACGATGACGTAAGGTACAGCAGAAGTTTATGGAGGGCTTTCAGAGGGCCAGCCAACTTTCTGATACAGACTGCAGTGATGTGAACTATTGAGCTCTACTCCTGTAGTGTGGCTTCAATACAGTGGCAGCTGCATTCATATAGCCAATTTTGCCACAGTCTATAACTTGCATGAATGTCACCAGATGTTTTTTTTTTGCTATATAATGAAGGCTTTTTTCCCTTCCCCCTTCATTTTAGGATGATAAGATGTTCAGCTTGGTCATGCAGTTCAGGCTGCCAGGAAACCACATGACTGAAGACCCTGTTTATAGAGTTGGCAAAACCTGTAGCTACACCCCCTGGACCTCCCGAGAGATTCTGTGCGACCGCAACTACATGGAGGCAAGTGAGCAGAGCATGCCCCAATGGACATGTTTATAGTCCTGCTTGTTGTACTGCCTGTATAAATGATCTGTCTAGAGCTACAACTGTCCTGTGTTTCATTTCTTCTGCGACACAACGTAGAGGTCTTGACTCTCTCAATTCCACTCGCGTCTTCAAAATGCACATAGGAGAACTTTAGCCTATTCTCAATGCATTTAAGGAGGCGAGTGGACAGATTGAGAACTGGCCCTTGATTTCCTATTGTATGGGAGGGAGAAAATGCATAGGGAATAATGGCCTTCTCTAGGTGTCTGTCAGAAGGACTCTTCCAGACATCCAAACCATCCCCAAACAGCCCACTGGGGGCCCGAAAGCAAGGAGCGGCAACTTCCGGAGGGGAGCTGAGGTTTATATATTTCAGTTTCTGTAATTTCACTACAAAATGACAGGATGGCGCTAAACAATGTGCGTTTGTTGACAATTTTGTTTAATTCATGTTTCCATTTCCTGAGACAGGCTGTTGCTTCAGGATACAAAATGACAGCAGTCGTCTTTAGTCCTAGCAAGAATGTCATGAATGTGGATGAGGTCCAAAGAAAGGGCTATGCAATAGCCAACACTCCCACACGGCTGGTGTTAAGAAGCCCTCATAATGCAGAGGAGACATACCTCCAGAATGTAAGCTGACCTCCATGAACTGGGTCATGTTCAGTAGAGCAAACATTTGGAAACGGTGGCCCTACCTGAACTCTGCAACATATTGTTAATACGGTGTGTCCTACTGAACACTGCCCTGGTGTGGTTGCCCCCTGAACAGGTAGCTGGGGTTCCGATGCGGGTGCTCTCAACCTCAACCTTCTTTGAGCAGAAGTGGCTGGTTACTCGAGTAGATGCCACGGCTGTTTGTCCAACACCAGGTTGAGTGTGAAATAATTTAAGAGCCTATAAGCCCAGTTCTTAATTGGCTCCAGACAAGACATTCATGTAGTGTTCAGTTGGGAAAATGTTTTGGTGAACTTTTTCCAAATAATGGCACAGTTTTCAGTTGCAAAATGTTCTGTTTTGATGTGCACTTGGCTTCTTGTGTCACTGCAGAGGCAGTGGCCTTTACTCCAGAAGTGATCACCTGGTACATGCCCAAGCACATAGACCCACTTTTCTCCTCTGATGCCTTCACCATGTTGGAGGTGTACATGGGAATTGACGCTAAGAGGCTGGACACTGAGGAAATGGCTGCCAGAAACTACTCGGTTTTAGTCACAGAGGCTCATATTATTGTTGAAATTCCGGTGGGGGCGGTTGGCGGCTACTTCAAGGTCAGCATTGGATGAGTAAAATGTTCCTGTTTAATTTCAAAGTCTTATTTGTAGAGCCCTTTATAGTATAGCAGTTGTCAGTGCTTTGCAGTAACCCTTTACCATCTCTCAAGGGTAAACTCCTAGAAACGTTGTCTTGTGTAAAACGTTTCTTATTGAGCAATTGTTTGCTTAACCAGGCTAATATACAATGGTTTGCAAAATTGTGAGAATTTTGCATAAAATTACACTTAAACATACTCTACCTCTTGTCTTTGCAGTTTGTCCTTTAGCCGCTTGAAATTTCAGACCAAATATCCACACTAAAGTATTGTTTACCTGACTTTTTAGGGAGGCGGTAGCTTTGCCACTCAACTGTGCAAGCAACACTCGGCTGCTGTTTACATATTGCGCAAGTGTTTACTTTGCGTGTCAGTTGCTTTGAAAATGCACACCGCCCGAAATGCAAGTTGACAACCATACACCTACCAGCTTTCTAAAGTCTGGTAACCAATACTTTCCTTTGGATATTGTGTCTTAAATTACGAGCGGCAAAGACAAGTGGTAGAATAATTGTAGTTAACATTCTGGCTTTTAAGGAACATTTACCTGTTTTTGCACTCAAATTGTATATTACAGCCTTACTGCATCACTCGTCTCCCTTACAGAGCCATATTCAGGATGACCAGTACTTTGTCACTTACACCATTGAGCCCATGCTTGAGTTGCTGTGGATCGAGGAGGTCGCACACGAGAACACCAGCTATAAAGTCCTCTTCCCTATCACAACACCTCCGATGGCCAGGCCTCCACAAGTTCGCAACTGTGAGTCTGGTTTAGTTAAATAGTGCCTATGGTAATTTGGGATGCCTGGGTTGTTCGTTAGGCACAAAACTGAAAATGGACTGAAACGGGGAGGCAATACCTGGACTTACCCAATAACAAATGTCAATTTTCAACTTCCATTGTACCGCATTTCAAAATGGTTTCCTTTGTTTGCCAATGAACAGACACGCCCTTAGACACAGTTCCTGAGCAGGCAGTGTTTGTGCTTGAGTTGGGGACCTTCAACCTTGATGTGGAGCTGCTGAACATCACCTTTCCCACCATGGTGCTAACTGTTGCAGAGTGCAACGCCAGGGGCTTCAATGTTCAAGAGCAGAGATCCCCGGACAACACCTTGAAGACCTTCAGGATGGAGGTGCCCTTCTCAGACCCGGTGGTCTTTAAGGAGGTGTGTTTCTGTTAAATGCAAAGCCACACGCAGTGATTTGTTCATGCCCTAATAAGTGGGCCACCAACAAAATATAAATAATGGCACAAATGTACTTTGTATCCCTCATTTACTCAAGTGTTTCCATTATTTTGGCAGTTGTATGCATTTGATTTAGAGGAATGAGGGCAACATTACTATAAGTATATAGTTTGTTTTAATAGTCCCCATATGTACTTAGTTGTCACTTGATGTTGAATAGAGTTCTGTTGCAACAATGCTGACCAATGCTTTTAACTTCACTACAGAGAAGGGCGGAACAAGGTGTCACAACCTTCACTCTTCAGCTGATCTACGGCCTGGTCATCTTTCCAGAGTACGCTCCTTTCTCTCACTCTGCCGTTGTGGACGCTGTACTGCTGGACATTGGTATGCCTCTGGACTACGCCAAACTACTGTTGACTGGTTTCCTCTCGTTAATGATTGCCCTGAAGGGAAATTGGCAGTGAAAGACCAACTAGCCATACTGTAGGGTTTTCCTATGCGGTCTTTCTACAAAGAAAATGTTAAGCTTTAGAGTATTTGGACCCAGTTTCCCTGTTCCTGATTTGCCAGGATTGTGTTTATTCAGTCCCACCGTAGCAAAACATTTTGCAATCTAAACAAGGGTTTCTTCTTGGACCAGTTCAAGTAGTACCTTCCTGTTTTTTGTGCTTAAATAATGAACACAACCCTGTTTGTCCTTGCAGTGCCACCCTCAGTCACTGGCAACTGTGATCAGGAGAACTTCCACATCACTGTGGACTACAGGAACCAAGAGCCCTTTTTTGTGGTCTTGGTTGGCAAGCGGCTGCTTAATCATGAGTTTGCTCAACAGTATTTAACAGAGGGCGACACAGACTTCACCATCACGTTGCCCTTCTCTTCGCCGGACGCAGTGTTTGAGGTACGACGCTCTCCCAAAACATGTTAACCTAAATTGCTGCAGCTAGCCTTGCATTCCTTACCCTGTATACATGCATACAATATTGGACTAATGAACTCTCCCATTGGTTCCCAGTCGGTTCACTCGTCCTCTGTCAGGAGCAGACTGGATGTGGCTCTGTTGAATCCTTACAACAACATGACCATCAAATACTTTTCCCTGGCTTGCAGCTTCCTCAAAACGCTGACTGGTTGGTTCTCAAACAATTACTTACGATAAATTGTCGTTTAACATGGTTACCAAACCTGGGTTCCTTGCAAATACCGTGAGTCTAAATGGTAGTGCCAGATGGGCATGGTTTGCATTTTTGGTGCTATTCCATTGGTTCAAGCTCAATAAGTGTAACAAATACAGAACCCAGGTCTGATGGCTACCTGTCTTTTGCTCTCCCACCTCCAAGAGTGTTTCTCTAACGGAACGATGACTGCGCTGGCAGTGAAGGTGGAGTCTGCTCCCGGTCTGAACCCCGGTCAGCTGACCCTGAGCGACCCCGCCTGTGGTCCCACCTACAGTGACGATCGCTTCGCCTACTTCCACTTCACTGTGAACTCCTGTGGCACCACCAGGAAGGTAAAATGACTATTACCCTGAGGTGATGGGTACTGTGTATTTATGGACTGTTTGCTTCTGCAGGCTGTAATAAGCAATTCCCCTCTACTACATAGTTTATCAACAATGTCATGCTGTATGAGAACGAAATCTCCTTGCCAGATGAACTTGAGGTGAAGCTGAATGCCACGACGTCTTCAGAGGAGGAATATCAGTAAGTGCATTACGCATCACAATTGTAGCTATTAGCTTTCATAAGGTTTATTTTTCTTCATCCATTGCTCAATACTTTGTATACAGGGAAAATGTGCCTCTACTACCAGTGTCCACTCCACTGCTTGACGTTTCCCCTATTGAAGTTGCTCACATCCCTCTTTTTAGGTTAAAGGTTTCCTGCTACTATGTGGCCAACATCACTCGCACATTGGCCTTTCTGACCAGGCCGCGTGACAACGAGCCTTTTGCCGAGACTGGGACGGGTCGACTAATGGTCAGAATGAGACTCGCTCAGGGTAAGCGTGCACAAATTCAGAATTTCAACTTGACCCCTAGCCTCTAAAAGAATCTTGGAAGGTCTCCTTTACAAAACCATTCCCAAAAATGTAAGCCTTGTGATATATTACTCTTGCGTTCTGAGATCTACAGGTGTGGCTATTTGTCAGAAGCCTCTAGTGGGGGGTGGATAGTGTTGGCTATAAATGGCTTGTGTTCATTGGGGCACAACAGGATATGATAAACGAGCATTTCTTAATGGACAAGTTCAGATGGTGCCCACTGAACACGACCCCCGGTTGTCTTGTTCTGTGTTCCAGATGCCTCGTTTAACACGTTCCACCAGGAGGAGGACTATCCAGTGGTGAGGTACCTTAGACAGCCTCTGCACTTTGAGGTGGAGCTGACCACGTCCTCTGATCCCAAGGTAGCGCTGGTGCTTGACCACTGCTGGGCCACCCTCAACGAGGACCGTGACTCCCGACCCCGGTGGAATCTCATCATTAATGGGTAACATGTTGTTTTTGGGCCTAAACAAATGTTATTCCACAGGTGTGGTTCCTGAGTAATTAGCAACCTATCATGCTTGGCAGGCCATTTACTTTAGCTACCGTGGCTATGCCCCCATCCATAGGTCGAGTGGTCACAATGCTTAAAAACGATGTGAGCCATGTGTGGTCTGTCACAGATCTCCACCCAATTTCACATGCTTGTTATCACTGAGTGGTCCCTGCAGCGTATCATTGGAACGGAACGTATGCTGCATCAAACGACTCTAAACCGCGTTGTCTGAAATCATCTAAACGATGTTTTGTGGTGTTGAGAAATAAAGTTCTTCACAACTTTATTCCAGCTTTGCTTGTAAAATATATCAATGTTAACGTTATCATCTAGTCTAAATAACAGGTTGACTTGTTTTACAGTATGATGCGGTACAAGGGAGCCATGTAAATCTAGTATAGAAAGTATGGCAGCCATGTTAGTCAAGCAAGAACTCCTAGAATGCTGTTCACTGCGCCCGTTGCCTGAGATCTTAACTTAGTTTGGCCACTTCAGCACGTGATAATGTTTGTACTTGTTACGGCGTACACATGACAAGTAGTTTACAGGTAACTATACAAAACGCCAATTGTTGTCACCTAGCACGAAAGCGAAACAGAGTTGCAAGATATAGCACAATCCATTATTGGGGGTTAAGTTCTTGGGGGAAGGTATTGTGAAGAGGATGATGCAGGAAATATTACTAAGATCTGGGAATTTATCAACAATAAATGGTGAGGCAGTTTTTCTAAGCTATATACCCCTGGAAAGGGAGGTCTGATCTGGCAACCCTGAGGTACCATAGTTTACACTCTGATGCCGTGTTCAAATCAACTGACGACTTCAGTGCATTAATGACAATGGGGGTACTCCAGTTGAGATCACCATAAGTCTGACAGACGCTTACGTGATAACCCGACTGCATTGTATGGTGTTAGCTCATATTCAGTACCACCTTCAAGTGTTTTACACATGTGTCCATTACAATCTAGGCAAGAATCAGAAAGCATGAATAAAACGCTAAGTACATTATACCTATGGTACGATGCAGTAGAAACGACAACACGTGACACAGAAAATAAGGCACTTTGATAGGAATACTTGATGTCCACAGTTATTTGTAAGGAAGGCAATAAATGTTCAAGGACTGTATACTTATTCTGGGGAAGTGCTTGGGCTTTCTTTTGAAGGAAAGTTTGTCCGGCTCATTAAATTCTCAAATATAAATGGTCTGCAACAGTGAAATGGGCTACATTTGTGAATGAATGAGGCAAAATTAGAAGTTGAAACGGCCTCTAGAAAATTAGCAGGTAGTGTGCCTTGGTCTGAGGTCAGCGCGGGTTAAATGTCCACATGTTGGAACGGTGAGTGCATTCTGACATCACGCGCATAAAATCAACTCCCACTGGGGTGACTGTTGAAGATATTTGGAACTTGTGTGTGTGAAAAGGTTAATGTTGGCATTACCTACACCTTTTTACTCAATGTTATCCTTTTGGTTTGCTACAGTTCAGTGTTGTGCCAAGCTGATGGTCATTCGAATGGAAATCAAGAGCGGCTGGCAAGCTTGGCTTGCCTTTCCGATTTGGTTTCATACAACTGCTTTAAACACTGACTGACTAGTTGTTGGTTTTGGGTTGAATTCAGGCACAAGTGACCTCTTGTGTTTAAAACAGTTATTGCACTAAACCTAAAGGATGGTTCAGATGCCTGTGCAGCATGGATGTTTGAAACTGAATAGGATCAGTTGACAGGATCCCCAGAAGTTGATGCCGCTTTCAATGGAATTTCCTGTCCTAGAGGAATGCGCTAATTGGAAGTTGCTAAACATGAACAAATACCACAGTCAAGTGTAGCAGCATCTTGCTAACCTTATTTAGCTAGCTAATGATCATATTTAAAAATGTTACTACATTTTTTTATTTGGGTGAGCACTTTGCCACAGATGGACATGCTGGCCTAATTTTTATCTCAAGAATTTAAATTGGGTTACTATAGAAAGATGACGACTTTTTCCTACCTTGTAATGGGCTACAATGACTTTGCCCATGATTATGCACGCTGCAAATGACACTTTATTTTGCGGGTGCCTTCTCAGTATCTGGCTGCATGTTACACCAAGCAGTGTAGTGAAGCAACTTTATTTGTCAAAACCGTTCATTTGGGGGATCGGGTTTGCTTTGAAATCATGCAATTTTACCATTTTTATGAATTGGTATCAACCTAAATTTGGCCATGTGGACACGGCGTAACTGTTTATTAAATCAGCAATGTCATAGCAGTTTAAAAAAAACAGGCTGAAATTATTATTTTTTTACCTTTTATTTTACTAGGCAAGTCAGTTAAGAACAAATTCTTATTTTCAATGACGGCCTAGGAACAGTGGGTTAACTGCCTGTTCAAGGGCAGAACGACAGATTTTGTACCTTGTCAGCTTGGGGATTTGAACTTGCAACTTTCGGTTACTAGTCCAATGCTCTAACCACTAGGCTACACTGCCGCCCCAGTCACATGGAGGACTTCAAATGTTTTGTATATCATAGGAAAAGACACAACATTCACATGGCTGTGCACAAAATGGGTTGTTCAGATTTGTCACTTCAGCTGCAACTATATCGTTGTGCAAAATCCTTACCATCGTCTGTCAGCTCAAGTGATTTGTACTGGTGTGGGTGTTTCTCTTAATGTAACGTCTTCAGATTTCACAAATTCCTTTTTGCTAATATCTGGCAGTTAAACCGTAAAGGATAAACCTCCCAAAGATGCAAATAAAAAAGTAGGCCTAAACTGTCAATGCGTAGGTTACTTTGTATAGTAGAGCTGCGCCCTTCACAGAAGTCCTCCATGTGACTCCGATGCCGTGGGTGTGGAATTTATTTTGTGACCAATTTTTCTCCAACAGCGGAAGAATTGCTCTGGCGCATTGCATGAAGTACTTGTGTTGCAAAATATGATTGCCTTGTTGATGATACCGACTGTCTATTCGGCAACTTTGGTTAAACCACGATCAATATTCTGGTCAGACTACAGGCGACCTTTCTGGATCATTTAGAATTTTAAGAACCATTTAGAGGGACATCTCACCTCATGTCAAACATGTATATTCTATTCCATTGACATCTGTCATTTAACAAGCCATTGTAGTAGACCAAAATAAATATTGTTGACGGAAAGCCCAATTTCTGTTCTTTAAAATAAAAACATAGGATTTGGGGTGCCGAGGAAGCGGTTTTAAAGTTACAGTCTCCCGACTTAAACTCTAGACGGTAGAAATCTATTAAATTGATAGTCAACTTATTAACTTTACATCGTATCCTCCTTGCAGCTGCAAAAACCCCAGCCTTATGATTCAGTACTATACAAGTTGGTTTAATTGAATTACTAGCTAACTAAATAACACAGGCTAAACACACAGGTGACACAATGACAGCTTGTTACAAGGTATCTCTTCACACCCCCCACCGTTCCGTAAGGGACGCTTATCATTGATACATTTTTGAACACAAGAACTGGCACCAGCTTGGAGTAAAAGCATGAATGTATTTGTGGAAAGGTAGGTGGTTGGTCTTCTCTCTGATTGGCTACATGAGGTCACTGTTGGTTGTCCGTGGCTCCAATGACTAGTCTTGAACAGAACTACAGGATGGATTTTCCTTTCACACGTTCTGGAAGATAGGCTAATCAACCCTGTCGCTGATTCCTCAGTGGGTGATGAGTAGGATGTGGTAGCAGAATGGTCTTTAAGTTAATTTTCTAGGTTAGGAAAGTTCCAAACGTCTAGCTTGCGCCTCACGGTTTTCTGGTCTAATGTTACTTTCTGTTACCATTCCTTTTATGCACTCAGAGATTAGCTATAGAAAATGAATGTCATATTGGTTTTTATTTTGTGATTTTTACTAGAAACGTGCTTACTCTACAGGTAGGACGTCTCTAGCCTTTACATTGTATATGAAATATGTTTTTTCAAGACAAAGGTGATTGTTGGGTAAAGCCTGTTAGCAAAAACATTCCTTTAGTTCATACTGGAGGGGGAGAAAGAACCCACTTCTGCTGTAAATTGATCTGATCCTCACAGGACATGACACCACCACAAGACTTCGTACACAAGGCGGTTGGGGTTTGCAGCGTTTTCTTGTTCATAACTTAGTCCCTCTCTCTCTACACTGGCAGCTGTGAGAACCCCGAGGATCCATACCGTGTGGTCTTCCACCCGGTAGAAGTTGACGCCAGGGTCCACTTCCCCTCTCACGTCAAACGCTTTGAGGTCTATATGTTTTCCTTCGCCGAGGATGCGGTTGAGCAGAGTGGCCAGGTAACAAAGTTCACCCAACAATCTTTATTCTTTAATTTGTGTGAGTGGCAATCATCCCTTTAAAAAAAAATAATAATAATAACTGACACCATCAAATCTTTGATTCCTAGGTCTTTGTCCATTGTGATGTGGTCATCTGTGATGCCAGTAGTCCCACTGGCGGCCCCTGTAGTGGACAATGTGTGAATCAGGACAACCTGAAAAGAGGTAGGTCTTGTTTTATGCTTTTCAGACCCTGGCAGACCATAACTGAACTAATAGGTTCGCTCTCTCTCTCAACAGGTCAACGACATGTCAAAGACCTCTTTGAGGAGCGTCATGTATATGTTTCTTCTGGATACATTCTTTGGGTGTAATGTATTGTTCTAACATGTCAAATAAAGTGTTCTATATAAAACAATCCTAACCGTTGGAGCTACCTTAACACCATGTCGTAGGCTTGTCATCTGACATGTATCAATCAACCCTTTTGTAAGCATGGAACTCAACCATCCACCGGAGGGAGATAAGTGTTGCACACCAATTTCCCGTCTAGGACAAACAATGGGTGACGAAACAAAAGCTTTCCATTGTCCAGTAGGATGAACTGACTCAATGTTATAGCAGATGGTGGTTTGCCAAAGTGAAACCAGCAGGGCTGTGGTTGGATGCAGTGTTGGTAATTTTCAACTGAAATTACAACTTTCCTTGATACCTCTCACTAGCTTGGTTTCCATCCAATATGGACATTTCTTCTTCAATGATATGCATGTCAATCTCTCATGGCTCAAATGGGAAGAGCATGACTTCATCGCTACTTGTTTGTGTAAGAAGTGTTGACAAGCTGAATGTACCGAGCTGTCTGTTTTAAACTCGCGCACAGCTCGGACACCCATGCATTCCCCACAAGACATCTCTTCACAATCTCCAAGTCCGATCTACAAAGGTAGAGCCATGAATACGTTGCAATCTATTCCGCATCAGGATAAGATTTCAACACACACCGTACGGAACAGCGGGGACTGAAGACACTCCTTAAAGTTGCGAGCTTGCACCGTGGGACGGTTTCATTGCTCCAGACCACCACAAGGGGAGTTTGCGCAATCATTATGCATTTGGGTCCCAAAGACTAATTTTGACACGAGCCACCCTTGCCTTGTGGTGCTCAACGAAGATTGCTGACAAAACAGATGGAAGTTGTCTCAACGAGTCAAGCAAATGTACAATTTGAGAGGAATGTGATAATGTAGAGACGTGGCTATATATATATATATATATATATATATATATAAAAAAATTTTTTTGTCAAAGTTCAATTACGAAAATCTCTTTAGCTTGTGTTAGGAGAATGAATTTGTAATTTGTCTTTCAGGGACTATTGAGAACCAACAAACCAGGATGTTGTCTTGTGAAACAGTGGCTGTAAAGCATCTAGCTGGCTAAAGCATTGACTGCACAATTGTAAGCTTGCCTTGCAATGCAGCTAAAGTAACATGGCTAGCTATTGACTTGCTTGAGTCGGATTAAAAATAACTGTTGCCGCTCTGGGTATGGACCCTAAAACGTAGTTCTGAACTAATATTCATACCAATCAATGAACCTCAAGTCTGAATGGCATTAATGAAGCCTAGAGTAGAATATACCTTTATTGTGCCAAGGATGCAAGACCTATATACACATGTATTTTAGTTAATACCACGTATGAGATTCCCATCTTGTATCCTGTACATTGAATATATATTCACCAATCATGTACTCTTCCTTGGCAAATAAAGGTGTGGTTCTGGTATGACAGACACTTTCAGTCATATCAAACGATGCGGTGTCTGCATGTATGTATTACAATTGTACACTTCAAAAGTGTTTACTGCTCCTGGGATATCAATGTTTACACATTGTAACTATACAATAGACTAAACATGATTGATTTGTAATTCATATATACAGGAAAAAAACGTATGCATATCTAACTCCATTAATCTGAGGACACAGGATAGTATTTCAACCAGTGGAGAATGTGAAACACTTTACTGAAAGAAGTGTATTTTATAATATTATACGAGTTCAATCTTGGGCGGGCAGGTGGGTAGAGCGTTGGACTAGTAACCAGAAGGTCGTAAGATCAAATCCCTGATCCGAGAAGGTAAAAATCTGCCCCTGAACAAGGCAGTTCCTAGGCCGTCATTCTTATCTGACATGCCTAGTTAAAGGGTAACTACACCCCAAAATCGATATGTCTTAATTGGTTTCCTGCTATATTGGCACAGATACATAGATGAGTCTTTTCTTATGGCTTCTTATTATCTTCTTGTCCAGAGGTGCCCAGAGTAAAATGCCTGCTACTCAGTCCCAGAAGCTAAGATATGCATATATTAGTATATTTTGATAGAAAACCCTCTGAAGGTTCTAACACCGTTTGAATGATGTCTGTGAGTATAACAGAACACATATTGCAGGCAAAAACCTGAAAAAAATCCAACCAGGAAGTGGGAAATCTGAGGTTGTTCGTTTTTCAACTCATTCCCTATTGAAGACAGTGGGATATCGGTCATGTTGCACTTCCTAGATGTCAACAGGCTTTAGAACCTTGTTTGATGCTTCTACTGTGAGGTGAGGGCGAATGAGAGGGGAATGAGTCAGAGGTCTGGCAGAATGCCTTGAGCTCGTTCACATGAGAGCGAGCTCTGTTCCATCGCAATTCTACAGACAAAGGAATTCTCCGGTTGGAGCATTATTGAATACTTATTTTAACAACATCCTAAAGATTGATTCTATACATTGTTTGACATGTTTCTACGGACTGTAATGGAACTTTTTGACATTTCGTCTGCTCCTAATGAACACGCTTCGTGAGATTGGATTTGTTTACAAAACTTCAACTTGCATTTCTTTGGGGGGCCGCACAGCCCTCTGTGCTCGCCAGAGGTAGCCTGACTGCCATTAGGTACCGAGAAGAGATCCTCAGACCCCTTGTGAGACCATATGCTGGTGTGGTTGGCCCTGGGTTCCTCCTAATGCAAGACAATGCTAGACCTCATGTGGCTGGAGTGTGTCAGCAGTTCCTGCAAGAGGAAGGCATTGATCCTATGGACTGGCCCGCGCATTCCCCAGACCTGAATCCAATTGAGCACATCTGGGACATCATGTCTCACTCAATCCACCACAGACTGTCCAGGAGTTGGCGGATGCTTTAGTCCAGGAGGAGATCCCTCAGGAGACCATCCGCCATCTCATCAGGAGCATGCCCAGGTGTTGTAGAGGTCGTGGTTTTCCACTTTAATTTTGAGTGTGATTCCAAATCCAGACCTCCATGGGTTGATACATTTGATTTCCATTGATAATTTTTGTGTGATTATGTTGTCAGCACATTCAACTGTGTAAAGAAAAAAGTATTTAATAAGAACATTTCATTCAGATCTAGGTTGTGTTATTTTAGTGTTCCCTTTTTTTTGAGCAGTGTATATTAGAAAGATTGAAAATGTATAGGGTGAAGTTGGCAATGATTATGTAGAGATATTAGAAACAGTGCAGCATTTTTTTTAAAGGATTTATTTAAGAAAGGGGAGGTGGATGAGGGGTGTGTAAAGGAGATATTGGATAGTGTGGATGTGCAAATTGATGTAGAGGATAAACAAATGTGTGATGGGGAGATAACAGTGAATGAAGTTAAAAAGATGCGATTTAAGGGTTTACAATAAATAAGAGTCCTGGAGTAGATGGGATAATTGCAGAGTTTTATAAAATATATAAAAGTTTTTAGCACCTATTTTATTGGAAGTTTATCAATATATGGAGGATAATAATAATGTTTCAGAATCTATGGTGACAGGGCTGATAATGATTTTATATAAAAATAAGGGGAGCAAATTGAAACTGGAGAATTATAGGCCAATTAGTTTATTAAATTCAGATTATAAGGTTTTAACTAAGATACTGGCAAATAGAATGAAGCAAGTTTAAAATGATATTATAGCACCTACACAGAATTATAGTGTGCCTGGTAGAGATATTGCTGATCTAATTGTATGTGATAAATAAAATAGTTAAGCATAGATTTAAATAAAGCTTTTGATAGGGTGGAACATGATTTTATGTTTAGGGTAATGGATAAATATGGTTTTGGTAATACAATAATAGGATGGATAAAATTATATAAGGCGGCAAAAAGTAGGGAAATGTGTAATGGGGTTTTTACTGATTATTTTATTCTTGAGAGATCTGTGAGACAGGGGTGCCCTTTATCAGCTTTATTATTTGTTTTATCGGTAGAACCTTTAGCAGCATTTCTGAAAAAGATCTTATAAATTGTGTACAGACTCCACAAGGAGGTTTTAGTTTGATTCATCAAGACGCAGATGATACCACTATAACAGTTAGAGATGAGGGAAGTGTAAAAAGGGTGATGGAGTGTTTTAAAGTATATGGACAAGCATCAGGTGCAAAGGTTAACATGGAGAAGTCAGTAGTAATGAGTAAGATTAATGAGGGGAAATGTACTTTTAAGGTGGTAAAAGATTATTAAGATGTTAGGAGTGAAGGAAATGGAAGCTAGGGATTTGACATGGAGTGGTGTAATAAAGTTAGGAAGGTGGTAAATATGTAGAGGGGGGTAGTCTTTGAAATTAAAAGGGAAAGTAATTGTAATAAATTCATTGTCAATTTTTATTTATGTAATGAACGTTTTGGATATGCCAGAATGGGTTTTATCTGAAATGAATAAGATTTTAGTAATTTTTTTATGGGATGGGAAGGGGGTGAAAAATCGCTTTAACTTTGATTGCAGGTTATGAGGCGGGGGGTTTGAAGTTGGTAGATTTAAGTGTAAGGAAAACAGCAATTAGAGTAAAAATGGAAATGTTAGGTAATATACCTTTGTTTTATAGAGAAGTGTTTGAGGATTGGGGGCAGTTTTTACCAAATATTTATTATGAATGTACCATTTTAGAAAATAGTTTAAATTAGCCTATATTTTTAAATCCTAAGTGTAATAATATGTTTTGTAAATATTTTATGAGGCCTGGGATGAGGCAGATATTAATTCCCGGGTTCCTTCCATTTCAGGCAATATATGATAATGTGTGAGTAGATGAGATAGTGGGGCAAAAATTATTTAGTCAGCCACCAATTGTGCAAATTCTCCCACTTAAGATGAGGCCTGTAATTTTCATCATAGGTACACTTTCAACTATGACAGACAAAATGAGAAAAAAAATCCAGATAATCACATTGTAGGATTTTTAATGAATTTATTTGCAAATTATGGTGGAAAATAAGTATTTGGTCACCTACAAACAAGCAAGATTTCTGGCTCTCACAGACCTGTAACTTATTTAAGAGGCTCCTCTGTCCTCCACTCGTTACCTGTATTAATGGCACCTGTTTGAACTTGTTATCAGTATAAAAGACACCTGTCCACAACCTCAAACAGTCACACTCCAAACTCCACTATGGCCAAGACCAAAGAGCTGTCAAAGGACACCAGACCTAGTGAATGACCTGCAGAAAGCTGGGACCAAAGTAACAAAGCCTACCATCAGTAACACACTACGCCGCCAGGGACTAAAATCCTGCAGTGCCAGACGTATCCCCCTGCTTAAGCCAGTACATGTCCAGGCCCGTCTGAAGTTTGCTAGAGAGCATTTGGATGATCCAGAAGAAGATTGGGAGAAAGACATATGGTCAGATGAAACCAAAATGTTACTTTTTGGTAAAAACTCAACTCGTCATGTTTGGAGGACAAAGATGTGATTTTGGAGCATGCGGGCATCGATCCCACTACCTCACGAATGCAAAGTATTTGAGCTAATTCCCCAGCCGTTTGGAAATTCCGCAAGAAGCAACCAAGAGGGTCCAGTCTTGTCAGGCTATGCTGTTGGTTGACTTGTTAGTTTACGCGCCAGCACTTGCAGAGGCTCGGTGCATCTCAACAATTGCGCCCAATAGCTAGTGGCCGGTTAGCTCAGTTGGTTAGAGTGTGGTGCTAATAAAGCTAATAAAATTGAGAGTCACATGCATGTAAATTGTCATGGGTGCCACAGAATCTAAAGGTCCATGGTTCGGTTTCGGAATTTGTATTTGTTCTTTCTTCATGCTCTGCCTTCAAGGGAACTATCCACAGCTTTGTTTGTGGGCCTCAATGGTGTGTGCTACGCTGCTCCTCTGAAAGTAAGTAATGTCTTGCATTTTTATCTGACATTTTGACATCAGTGTTACAGGAAAGTTGCTTGTCATTGTTACATGACAGTAGGTTGTCGTAGGACAAGGCTGCATGAAGTGTGAACTGGAGCTTTCTTGGATCCACAAAAAAATGTGTTTTTGGGGAATGCGGGCATCGATCCCAATACCTATAGCATGCTAAGCAAACACAATACCAATTGATCAAATTCCCCAGCTCTCTGGAATTGCCAGAAGGAGCAACCAAGAGTGTCCAGTCATGTCAGGCTATGCTGTTGGTGGACTTGTTAGTTTGCGCTCCAGCACTTGCAGAGGCTCGGTGCATCTCAACAATTGTGCTCTGTAGCCAGCGGCCGGTTAGCTCAGTTGGTTAGAGTGTGTGATACGCTGCTCTCTGAAAGTAAGTAATGTCTTCTTTCTCTTCTGACATTGTGACATCAGTATTACATGAGAGTTGCTTGTCATTGTTACATGACAGTTTCTTGTCATTGTTTACATGACAGTAGGTTGTCGTAAGACAAGGCTGCATGAAGTGTGAACTGGAGTTTTCTTGGATCCATAAAACAATGTGATTTTGGAGCATGCGGGCATCGATCCCACTACCTCACGCATGCAAAGTATTTGAGCTAATTCCCCAGCCGTTTGGAAATTCCGCAAGAAGCAACCAAGAGGGTCCAGTCTTGTCAGGCTATGCTGTTGGTTGACTTGTTAGTTTACGCTCCAGCACTTGCAGAGGCTCGTTGCATCTCAACAATTGCGTCCAATAGCTAGTGGCCGGTTAGCTCAGTTGGTTAGAGCGTGGTGCTAATAACGCCAAGGTCATGGGTTCGATCCCCGTACTGGCTATGATATACTTTTTGACTGTCAAAATTGTGAGCCACATGCATGTGAATTGTCAAGGTTGCCACAGAATTGAATTTAGTGAATTGCCAAAATAGCTCAGTTGGGAGAGCGTTAGACTGAAGATCTAAAGGTCCCTGGTTCGATCCCGGGTTTCGGCATTTGTATTTGTTCTTTCTTTCTGCTCTGGCTTCAAGGAAACTATCCACAGCTTTGTTTGTGGGCCTCAATGGTGTGTGCTACGCTGCTCCTCTGAAAGTAAGTAATGTCTTGCTTTTTCATCTGACATTTTGACATCAGTGTTACAGGAAAGTTGCTTGTCATTGTTACATGACAGTAGGTTGTCGTAGGACAAGGCTGCATGAAGTGTGAACTGGAGCTTTCTTGGATCCACAAAAAAAATTGTTTTTGGGGAATGCGGGCATCGATCCCACTACCTATAGCATGCTAAGCAAACACAATACCAATTGATCAAATTCCCCAGCTCTCTGGAATTGCCACAAGGAGCAACCAAGAGTGTCCAGTCTTTTCAGTCTATGCTGTTGGTGGACTTGTTAGTTTGCGCTCCAGCACTTGCAGAGGCTCGGTGCATCTCAACAATTGTGCTCTGTAGCCAGCGGCCGGTTAGCTCAGTTGGTTAGAGTGTGTGATACGCTGCTCTCTGAAAGTAAGTAATGTCTTCTTTCTCATCTGACATTGTGACATCAGTATTACATGAGAGTTGCTTGTCATTGTTACATGACAGTTTCTTGTCATTGTTTACATGACAGTAGGTTGTCGTAAGACAAGGCTGCATGAAGTGTGAACTGGAGCTTTCTTGGATCCACAAAAAAATGTGTTTTTGGGGAATGCGGGCATCGATCCCAATACCTATAGCATGCTAAGCAAACACAATACAAATTGATCAAATTCCCCAGCTGTTTGGAAATGCCACAAGGAGCAACTAAGAGTGTCCAGTCTTGTCAGTCTATGCTGTTGGTGGAATTGTTAGTTTGCGCTCCAGCACTTGCAGAGGCTCGGTGAATCTCAACAATTGCACCCAAAAGCTAGTGGCCGGTTAGCTCAGTTGGTTAGAGTGTGGTGCTAATAACACCAAGGTCATGGGTTCGATCCCTGTACTGGCTATGATGTACATTTTGAGTGTCAAAATTGTGAGTCACATGCATGTGAATTTTCAAGGGTGCCAAATAAGTACGTCTAGTAAATTGCCGAAATAGCTCAGTTGGGAGTGTGTCAGACAAAATGTCCCTGCTTCAATCCTGGGTTTCGGTATTTTTTGGCCAGTTGGCTCAGTTTGTTAGAGTGTGGTGCTAATAACTCCAAGGTCATGGGTTCGATCCCCGTACTAGCTATGAAGTACATATGAGTGCTATGAGTCTCAATGACAATGTGAGTTACATGCATGAGAATTGTCAAGGGTGACGACCATACCGGCCTGAGTATAAAGAAATAAGTACGAAATAACCTTGTCGCATGCGAAGGGAAAAGAAAGAGTAATAGACAGGCTAAAAATAAAGAGCTGTCAAGTCATGGCGAAAGAACTGGGGAACGATGAACTTGTGGTGTCCTTTTTGAACTTGCCGGCGTATATTACGGATGATGAAATACAGTGCCTTGCGAAAGTATTCGGCCCCCTTGAACTTTGCGACCTTTTGCCACATTTCAGGCTTCAAACATAAAGATATAAAACTGTATTTTTTTGTGAAGAATCAACAACAAGTGGGACACAATCATGAAGTGGAACAACATTTATTGGATATTTCAAACTTTAACAAATCAAAAACTGAAAAATTGGGCGTGCAAAATTATTCAGCCCCCTTAAGTTAATACTTTGTAGCGCCACCTTTTGCTGCGATTACAGCTGTAAGTCGCTTGGGGTATGTCTCTATCAGTTTTGCACATCGAGAGACTGAAATTTTTTCCCATTCCTCCTTGCAAAACAGCTCGAGCTCAGTGAGGTTGGATGGAGAGCATTTGTGAACAGCAGTTTTCAGTTCTTTCCACAGATTCTCGATTGGATTCAGGTCTGGACTTTGACTTGGCCATTCTAACACCTGGATATGTTTATTTTTGAACCATTCCATTGTAGATTTTGCTTTATGTTTTGGATCATTGTCTTGTTGGAAGACAAATCTCCGTCCCAGTCTCAGGTCTTTTGCAGACTCCATCAGGTTTTCTTCCAGAATGGTCCTGTATTTGGCTCCATCCATCTTCCCATCAATTTTAACCATCTTCCCTGTCCATGCTGAAGAAAAGCAGGCCCAAACCATGATGCTGCCACCACCATGTTTGACAGTGGGGATGGTGTGTTCAGGGTGATGAGCTGTGTTGCTTTTACGCCAAACATAACGTTTTGCATTGTTGCCAATAAGTTCAATTTTGGTTTCATCTGACCAGAGCACCTTCTTCCACATGTTTGGTGTGTCTCCCAGGTGGCTTGTGGCAAATTTTAAACAACACTTTTTATGGATATCTTTAAGAAATGGCTTTCTTCTTGCCACTCTTCCATAAAGGCCAGATTTGTGCAATATACAACTGATTGTTGTCCTATGGACAGAGTCTCCCACCTCAGCTGTAGATCTCTGCAGTTCATCCAGAGTGATCATGGGCCTCTTGTCTGCATCTCTGATCCGTCTTCTCCTTGTATGAGCTGAAAGTTTAGAGGGACGGCCAGGTCTTGGTAGATTTGCAGTGGTCTGATACTCCTTCCATTTCAATATTATCGCTTGCACAGTGCTCCTTGGGATGTTTAAAGCTTGGGAAATCTTTTTGTATCCAAATCCGGCTTTAAACTTATTCACAACAGTATCTCGGACCTGCCTGGTGTGTTCCTTGTTCTTCATGATGCTCTCTGCGCTTTTAACGGACCTCTGAGACTATCACAGTGCAGGTGCATTTATACGGAGACTTGATTACACACAGGTGGATTGTATTTATCATCATTAGTCATTTAGGTCAACATTGGATCATTCAGAGATCCTCATTGAACTTCTGGAGAGAGTTTGCACCACTGAAAGTAAAGGGGCTGAATAATTTTGCACGCCCAATTTTTCAGTTTTTGATTTGTTAAAAAAAGTTAGAAATATCCAATAAATGTCGTTCCACTTCATGATTGTGTCCCACTTGTTGTTGATTCTTCACAAAAAAATACAGTTTTATATCTTTATGTTTGAAGCCTGAAATGTGGCAAAAGGTCGCAAAGTTCAAGGGGGCCGAATACTTTCGCAAGGCACTGTATATGAGAAATTACAAGGATGGAAAGTGAACGCGACAACACCAATCAAGAGGAGGATGTGGCCAGGAACGGAGATTGTGGACGGGACGAGATTTTGTAAGGTGAAGTTTACGGACAGTGTGCAATCATTGCCTTACTCAACAAAGTTCAATACAGTCGAAGGATTTGAATATTTCCGAGTGATCCACGATAACCAAGTTAAGGTATGCAGACTATGTATTCAACCGGGACACATACTTAAAGAATGTCCAGAATTTATATGTCATAAATGTGGTGAACAAGGGCATTATGCCAGGGAATGTTCGAACATCGGTGATATGTGTAGAAGGTGTGACAGACCTAAGGACAGATGTAAATGTAAGAAGGGGAGTGATGTCTTATTTCTGCAAACAATGGACCTCATTATTGAAGAAGATGAGGGGAGTGTGGCTATGGAGAGAGAGGAAGAGAGTGATATGGAAAGTGTGTCGCAGGTGATTCCAGAGACAGCTATAGATGTGCTTGGAGAGTATGCAATTCCTTCTCGCAGTATTCGAGACGCAGTCTTGGTCTCTGCTGCTGACAAGGTGGAGCAGCAGCACAGGATTGGTGAATTAGACACACAGGTAGAGATGGTGCAAGGTCCTTCTCAGGTGTCTGAACCAGCTTTAAGCCTGTGTGAAAATGACATCAAGGAGAGGGCTGGGTCCACTGGAGTTGATGGCACGGTTAAAGCGCATTTTACAAAAGGCTTGAATGTTGCTCCCCTCATAAGTCCAAGTCATGAGTCGGACGAAGAAATAGAGAGTGAGGATTTTCAGCTGTTTGCTAGAAATAAGAGATCATTGACGAAAGCTTGGGAGGTGATGGGATCTGGTAAAAAGAGAGTCTATTTTGAAATGACATGTTTGTCTTTGACTATATTTCTGCATACATTAACAATGATTAAAGTTGCATCACTAAATGGGAACAGTCTGAGAAATATGAACAAATTGGAGCAGGTTTTGGTGTCTGTGAAAGCTGACATGTGGTGTTTTCAAGAGACTAATTGGACAGACTCCAAAATGTTGGAGATTAAGAGCAAATGGTCTGAGCTAATGTTTTGTAGTCACGGAAGTGAAAACATGTGGAGTAGCTATTTTGGTAAAAAATGTGGTTCAAAATGTCAAGCAGGTATATGCAGATAATCAGGGCAGACTTATTGTTATTGAGTTTGAAGTGCAAAATGTCATTTTTCGTCTAATGTTTATGCTTCAAATATTGGAAAGGAGAGATATGTTTATTACCCTGAGATCACTGTGTTCAGAAAATTGTATACTGGTAGGAGATTTGAACGTGAAGTGTACTAGAATGGATGTCTCGAGATGTGATCACTGTGATCAGAAAATTGTATACTGGTAGGAGATTTGAACGTGAAGTGTACTAGAATGAATGTCTCGAGATGTGATAGTTTCAGACATGATTCGTCTAGAAATGCCTTGTGGAATTAACTCTTTGTCCGTTTTTTCCCACAAGGCTGAAATATGTGCCCTCGCTTTGAAATAAGTAAGCAAGGTTAGTTTGTATTTCATCCAACAATCTGTGCTACAAATTATGGCTACAGTATATGCAATTTCTTCCACTTTGAGTGACACAAAGATGCTTATCTAAATGGTGAAAATGCAACAGCTATTAATCAGACTCACTTTGACTTTACAGTGCACCAAGAGAGAGTTTTTTGCTTATGACCACACCGGCCTGAGTACGCCTGATCTCGGAAGCTAAGCAGGGTCAGGCCTGGTTAGTACTTGGATGGGAGACCACCTGGGAATACCAGGTGCTGTAAGCGTTTTGCTCCAGCAGAGGGTTCTCGTGTCATGCGTGGAGCAACTGCCTTTTATTTATCACCCTAATGTTATCTTTTTATTGGACTAAATGCAGTTTGTTAGTGCTTCCCTGCCCTGATCAAATAATGGACAGTGTTTCCCTCAAAATCTAGGCAGTGCATTCAGCATTTGTTTTTAGGCTAGGAGACTGTCAATGTCTGTAGTCCATTAGGGCCCTGTAAATTTCCTTCAATGTTTCTCCATTTACATTTCCCCATTGACCGTTTGTCCCTGCATCTATAGGTTTTCGCTCTCTAAAATGTACACCTTTTTAATAGAAATATTACATGATTGGATGTTCTGTCCACGACAACGTTTAAAACCCTAGCAGGAAACCAATTAAGACATACACTCTTAAAGTCTGCAGGGTAATCGAACTGGCCACATCTAAAGTCAAGCCACAGGTCACAGGTGAGCTGCCTTGTTAAACCCTAAAAATAAATAATAACACGATTCCGTTGAAAATACCCATTAAGCCATTTGTTAAGATTTCCCCCATGTGGACCTGTTGTCACTCTTACCCTGATGATTGCTGATATTTACAGACACTTTTTCGGTCTTATCTGAGGAATTTTATCATTTATATCAGAATGGCCATATTCTGAGACCAGTTTAGCGTTCATTCAATGACGATTTACTACTCTTTTCCATTGAAGGCCATATTGAGGTTAAATCAATGACTGGAGTTTTTCATTGATAAAAACAAATGACTATTGAAAGTGCAAGTCGGTATCGTGCATACATTTACTGGTCTCTGTGGTGATTGCGTTGCTGTGCCTAGTTCTACTTTTACCCCATACTCTTTAACCCGATACCCAGGTACTGTGCTGTAGTCAGGATGGCCGAGCGGTCTAAGGCGCTGCGTTCAGGTCGCAGTCTCCCATGGAGGCGTGGGTTCAAATCCCACTTCTGACAGTTGTTTAGTGCCTCTCTGGAGTCATGCTGCTTAGCAGTAATAATAAGATGATGAAATAACAATTTATAATAAACACTCTCAAATGAAAACCTTCTGGAGCTGACCAAAGATCAAGGAAATTAGAAAACAGCTGTACTTAATAATGAATGAGGGGAACAATTCATTTTATTGCATTATAATGAGTTAATGAGTTACTGCATTGTCTTTCACTTGTAAAATTATCACTTTCTGTAGGCTATGCCTGGTGGCCCATTCACTGCTGACAAGACTGTTGTCGTGGCCGAGTGGTTAAGGCGATGGACTAGAAATCCATTAGGATCTTCCTGCGCAGGTTCGAATCCTGCCGACAATGAAATTGAATTTTCTTGACCCCTCCGGAGGTTGAAGTTGAGTAGTGTTTCTTATACCAATCATATCCTCTCAGATCTCCACAAGTACACAGGGATTAGTTGTCCATTTGGGATAGGATCCCACCTCACACCTTTACACACCTGGTTATCCATCCTTCTAGCTCTATAGGCCACAGTAGCATAGGTTACAGGTTTGTAGTCAAGCCACAGATTTCAGGTGAGATCCCATGATACACTCACGATTCTCACGATTCTCATGAATAACCATTAAGCCATTTTCTAAGATTTCCCCCATTTTGACATGTGGAAACCTGTTGTCACTCTTACCCTGACGGATAGCTCCAGACACTTTTTTGGTCCTATCTGAGGCATTTTTAAATTCATGTCAAAAATGGCCATATTCTGAAGACACTCTTAAAGTCTGCAGGGTAATCGAACTGGCCACATCTAAAGTCAAGCCACAGGTCACAGGTGAGCTGCCTTGTTAAACCCTAAAAATAAATAATAACACGATTCCGTTGAAAATACCCATTAAGCCATTTGTTAAGATTTCCCCCATGTGGACCTGTTGTCACTCTTACCCTGATGATTGCTGATATTTACAGACACTTTTTCGGTCTTATCTGAGGAATTTTATCATTTATATCAGAATGGCCATATTCTGAGACCAGTTTAGCGTTCATTCAATGACGATTTACTACTCTTTTCCATTGAAGGCCATATTGAGGTTAAATCAATGACTGGAGTTTTTCATTGATAAAAACAAATGACTATTGAAAGTGCAAGTCGGTATCGTGCATACATTTACTGGTCTCTGTGGTGATTGCGTTGCTGTGCCTAGTTCTACTTTTACCCCATACTCTTTAACCCGATACCCAGGTACTGTGCTGTAGTCAGGATGGCCGAGCGGTCTAAGGCGCTGCGTTCAGGTCGCAGTCTCCCATGGAGGCGTGGGTTCAAATCCCACTTCTGACAGTTGTTTAGTGCCTCTCTGGAGTCATGCTGCTTAGCAGTAATAATAAGATGATGAAATAACAATTTATAATAAACACTCTCAAATGAAAACCTTCTGGAGCTGACCAAAGATCAAGGAAATTAGAAAACATCTGTACTTAATAATGAATGAGGGGAACAATTCATTTTATTGCATTATAATGAGTTAATGAGTTACTGCATTGTCTTTCACTTGTAAAATTATCACTTTCTGTAGGCTATGCCTGGTGGCCCATTCACTGCTGACAAGACTGTTGTCGTGGCCGAGTGGTTAAGGCGATGGACTAGAAATCCATTAGGATCTTCCTGCGCAGGTTCGAATCCTGCCGACAATGAAATTGAATTTTCTTGACCCCTCCGGAGGTTGAAGTTGAGTAGTGTTTCTTATACCAATCATATCCTCTCAGATCTCCACAAGTACACAGGGATTAGTTGTCCATTTGGGATAGGATCCCACCTCACACCTTTACACACCTGGTTATCCATCCTTCTAGCTCTATAGGCCACAGTAGCATAGGTTACAGGTTTGTAGTCAAGCCACAGATTTCAGGTGAGATCCCATGATACACTCACGATTCTCACGATTCTCATGAATAACCATTAAGCCATTTTCTAAGATTTCCCCCATTTTGACATGTGGAAACCTGTTGTCACTCTTACCCTGACGGATAGCTCCAGACACTTTTTTGGTCCTATCTGAGGCATTTTTAAATTCATGTCAAAAATGGCCATATTCTGAAGACACTCTTAAAGTCTGCAGGGTAATCGAACTGGCCACATCTAAAGTCAAGCCACAGGTCACAGGTGAGCTGCCTTGTTAAACCCTAAAAATAAATAATAACACGATTCCGTTGAAAATACCCATTAAGCCATTTGTTAAGATTTCCCCCATGTGGACCTGTTGTCACTCTTACCCTGATGATTGCTGATATTTACAGACACTTTTTCGGTCTTATCTGAGGAATTTTATCATTTATATCAGAATGGCCATATTCTGAGACCAGTTTAGCGTTCATTCAATGACGATTTACTACTCTTTTCCATTGAAGGCCATATTGAGGTTAAATCAATGACTGGAGTTTTTCATTGATAAAAACAAATGACTATTGAAAGTGCAAGTCGGTATCGTGCATACATTTACTGGTCTCTGTGGTGATTGCGTTGCTGTGCCTAGTTCTACTTTTACCCCATACTCTTTAACCCGATACCCAGGTACTGTGCTGTAGTCAGGATGGCCGAGCGGTCTAAGGCGCTGCGTTCAGGTCGCAGTCTCCCATGGAGGCGTGGGTTCAAATCCCACTTCTGACCGTTTTTTAGTGCCTCTCAGGAGTCATGCTGCTTAGCAGTAATAATAAGATGATGAAATAACAATTTATAATAAACACTCTCAAATGAAAACCTTCTGGAGCTGACCAAAGATCAAGGAAATTAGAAAACAGCTGTACTTAATAATGAATGAGGGGAACAATTCATTTTATTGCATTATAATGAGTTAATGAGTTACTGCATTGTCTTTCACTTGTAAAATTATCACTTTCTGTAGGCTATGCCTGGTGGCCCATTCACTGCTGACAAGACTGTTGTCGTGGCCGAGTGGTTAAGGCGATGGACTAGAAATCCATTAGGATCTTCCTGCGCAGGTTCGAATCCTGCCGACAACGAAATTGAATTTTCTTGACCCCTCCGGAGGTTGAAGTTGAGTAGTGTTTCTTATACCAATCATATCCTCTCAGATCTCCACAAGTACACAGGGATTAGTTGTCCATTTGGGATAGGATCCCACCTCACACCTTTACACACCTGGTTATCCATCCTTCTAGCTCTATAGGCCACAGTAGCATAGGTTACAGGTTTGTAGTCAAGCCACAGATTTCAGGTGAGATCCCATGATACACTCACGATTCTCACGATTCTCATGAATAACCATTAAGCCATTTTCTAAGATTTCCCCCATTTTGACATGTGGAAACCTGTTGTCACTCTTACCCTGACGGATAGCTCCAGACACTTTTTTGGTCCTATCTGAGGCATTTTTAAATTCATGTCAAAA
>NW_022263463.1:0-5000 GCF_002021735.2 Oncorhynchus kisutch | reverse complement strand
TGGCCATATTCTGAAGACACTCTTAAAGTCTGCAGGGTAATCGAACTGGCCACATCTAAAGTCAAGCCACAGGTCACAGGTGAGCTGCCTTGTTAAACCCTAAAAATAAATAACACGATTCCGTTGAAAATACCCATTAAGCCATTTGTTAAGATTTCCCCCATGTGGACCTGTTGTCACTCTTACCCTGATGATTGCTGATATTTACAGACACTTTTTCGGTCTTATCTGAGGAATTTTATCATTTATATCAGAATGGCCATATTCTGAGACCAGTTTAACGTTCATTCAATGACGATTTACTACTCTTTTCCATTGAAGGCCATATTGAGGTTAAATCAATGACTGGAGTTTTTCATTGATAAAAACAAATGACTATTGAAAGTGCAAGTCGGTATCGTGCATACATTTACTGGTCTCTGTGGTGATTGCGTTGCTGTGCCTAGTTCTACTTTTACCCCATACTCTTTAACCCGATACCCAGGTACTGTGCTGTAGTCAGGATGGCCGAGCGGTCTAAGGCGCTGCGTTCAGGTCGCAGTCTCCCATGGAGGCGTGGGTTCAAATCCCACTTCTGACAGTTTTTTAGTGCCTCTCAGGAGTCATGCTGCTTAGCAGTAATAATAAGATGATGAAATAACAATTTATAATAAACACTCTCAAATGAAAACCTTCTGGAGCTGACCAAAGATCAAGGAAATTAGAAAACAGCTGTACTTAATAATGAATGAGGGGAACATTTCATTTTATTGCATTATAATGAGTTAATGAGTTACTGCATTGTCTTTCAGTTGTAAAATTATCACTTTCTGTAGGCTATGCCTGGTGGCCCATTCACTGCTGAAAAGACTGTTGTCGTGGCCGAGTGGTTAAGGCGATGGACTAGAAATCCATTAGGATCTTCCTGCGCAGGTTCGAATCCTGCCGACAACGAAATTGAATTTTCTTGACCCCTCCGGAGGTTGAAGTTGAGTAGTGTTTCTTATACCAATCATATCCTCTCAGATCTCCACAAGTACATAGGGATTAGTTGTCCATTTGGGATAGGATCCCACCTCACACCTTTACACACCTGGTTATCCATCCTTCTAGCTCTATAGGCCACAGTAGCATAGGTTACAGGTTTGTAGTCAAGCCACAGATTTCAGGTGAGATCCCATGATACACTCACGATTCTCACGATTCTCATGAATAACCATTAAGCCATTTTCTAAGATTTCCCCCATTTTGACATGTGGAAACCTGTTGTCACTCTTACCCTGACGGATAGCTCCAGACACTTTTTTGGTCCTATCTGAGGCATTTTTAAATTCATGTCAAAAATGGCCATATTCTGAACCAACCTATTAGGACAACCTACTGTCATGTAACAATGACAAGCAACTTTCCTGTAACACTGATGTCAAAATGTCAGATGAAAAAGAAAGACATTACTTACTTTCAGAGGAGCAGCGTAGCACACACCATTGAGGCCCACAAACAAAGCTGTGGATAGTTTCCTTGAGGCCAGAGCAGAAGGAAAGAACAAATACAAATGCCGAAACCCGGGATCGAACCAGGGACCTTTAGATCTTCATTCTAACAATGCTCCCAACTGAGCTATTTCGGCAATTCACTAAATTCAATTCTGTGGCAACCTTGACAATTCACATGCATGTGACTCACAATTTTGACAGTCAAAAAGTATATCATAGCCAGTACGAGGATCGAATCTCATGACCTTGGCGTTATTAGCACCACGCTCTAACCAAGTGAGCTAACCGGCCACTAGCTATTGGATGCAATTGTTGAGATGCACCGAGCCTCTGCAAGTGCTGGAGCGTAAACTAACAAGTCAACCAACAGCATAGCCTGACAAGACTGGACCCTCTTGGTTGCTTCTTGCGGAATTTCCAAACGGCTGGGGAATTAGCTCAAATACTTTGCATGCGTGAGGTAGTGGGATCGATGCCAGCATGCTCCAAAATCACATTGTTTTATGGATCCAAGACAACTCCAGTTCACACTTCATGCAGCCTTGTCTTACGACAACCTACTGTCATGTAAACAATGACAAGAAACTGTCATTTAACAATGACAAGCAACTCTCATGTAATACTGATGTCACAATGTCAGATGAGAAAGAAGACATTACTTACTTTCAGAGAGCAGCGTATCACACACTCTAACCAACTGAGCTAACCAACCGCTGGCTACAGAGCACAATTGTTGAGATGCACCGAGCCTCTGCAAGTGCTGGAGCGCAAACTAACAAGTCCACCAACAGCATAGACTGACAAGACTGGACACTCTTAGGTTGCTCCTTGTGGCAATTCCAGAGAGTTGGGGAATTTGATCAATTGGTATTGTGTTTGCTTAGCATGCTATAGGTAGTGGGATCGATGCCCGCATTCCCCAAAAGCACATTTTTTTGTGGATCCAAGAAAGCTCCAGTTCACACTTCATGCAGCCTTGTCCTACGACAACCTACTGTCATGTAACAATGACAAGCAACTTTCCTGTAACAATGACAAGCAACTCTCATGTAATACTGATGTCACAATGTCAGATGAAAATGCAAGACATTACTTACTTTCAGAGGAGCAGCGTAGCACACACCATTGAGGCCCACAAACAAAGCTGTGGATAGTTTCCTTGAAGCCAGAGCATAAAGAAAGAACAAATACAAATGCCGAAACCCGGGATTGAACCAGGGACCTTTAGATCTTCAGTCTAACGCTCTCCCAACTGAGCTATTTTCGGCAATTCACTAAATTCAATTCTGTGGCACCCTTGACAATTCACATGCATGTGACTCACGATTTTGACAGTCAAAAAGTACATCATAGCCAGTACGGGGATCGAACTCATGACCTTGGCAGTTATTAGCACCACACTCTAACCAACTGAGCTAACCGGCCACTAGCTATTAGACGCAATTGTTGAGATGCACCGAGCCTCTGCAAGTGCTAGGAGCGTAAACTAACAAGTCAACCAACAGCATAGCCTGACAAGACTGGACCCTCTTGGTTGCTTCTTGCGGAATTTCCAAACGGCTGGGGAATTAGCTCAAATACTTTGCATGCGTGAGGTAGTGGGATCGATGCCCGCATGCTCCAAAATCACATTGTTTTATGGATCCAAGAAAACTCCAGTTCACACTTCATGCAGCCTTGTCTTACGACAACCTACTGTCATGTAAACAATGACAAGAAACTGTCATTTAACAATGACAAGCAACTCTCATGTAATACTGATGTCACAATGTCAGATGAGAAAGAAGACATTACTTACTTTCAGAGAGCAGCGTATCACACACTCTAACCAACTGAGCTAACCAGCCGCTGGCTACAGAGCACAATTGTTGAGATGCACCGAGCCTCTGCAAGTGCTGGAGCGCAAACTAACAAGTCCACCAACAGCATAGACTGACAAGACTGGACACTCTTAGTTGCTCCTTGTGGCAATTCCAAACAGCTGGGGAATTTGATCAATTGGTATTGTGTTTGCTTAGCATGCTATAGGTATTGGGATCGATGCCCGCATTCCCCAAAAACATTATTTTTTGTGGATCCAAGAAAGCTCCAGTTCACACTTCATGCAGCCTTGTCCTACGACAACCTACTGTCATGTAACAATGACAAGCAACTTTCCTGTAACACTGATGTCAAAATGTCAGATGAAAAAGCAAGACATTACTTACTTTCAGAGGAGCAGCGTAGCACACGCCATTGAGGCCCACAAACAAAGCTGTGGATAGTTTCCTTGAAGCCAGAGCAGAAAGAAAGAACAAATACAAATGCCGAAACCCGGGATCGAACCAGGGACCTTTAGATCTTCAGTCTAACGCTCTTCTAAATGAGCTATTTCGGCAATTCACTAAATTAAATTCTGTGGCACCCTTGACAATTCACATGCATGTGACTCACAATTTTGACAGTCAAAAGTACATCATAGCCAGTACGGGGATCGAACCCATGACCTTGGCGTTATTAGCACCACGCTCTAACCAACTGAGCTAAACGTGAACTATCAATTGGACGCAATTGTTGAGATGCACCGAGCCTCTGCAAGTGCTGGCGAGTAAACTAACAAGTCAACCAACAGCATAGCCTGACAAGACTGGACCCTCTTGGTTGCTTCTTGCGGAATTTCCAAACGGCTGGGGAATTAGCTCAAATACTTTGCATTCATGAGGTAGTGGGATCGATGCCCGCATGCTCCAAAATCACATTGTTTTATGGATCCAAGAAAACTCCAGTTCACACTTCATGCAGCCTTGTCTTACGACAACCTACTGTCGTGTAAACAATGACAAGAAACTGTCATGTAACAATGACAAGCAACTCTCATGTAATACTGATGTCACAATGTCAGATGAAAATGCAAGACATTACTTACTTTCAGAGGAGCAGCGTAGCACACACCATTGAGGCCCACAAACAAAGCTGTGGATAGTTCCCTTGAAGGCAGAGCATGAAGAAAGAACAAATACAAATTCCGAAACCCGGGATCGAACCATGGACCTTTAGATTCTGTGGCACCCATGACAATTTACATGCATGTGACTCTCAATTTTATTAGCTTTATTAGCACCACACTCTAACCAACTGAGCTAACCGGCCACTAGCTATTGGGCGCAATTGTTGAGATGCACCGAGCCTCTGCAAGTGCTGGCGCATAAACTAACAAGTCAACCAACAGCATAGCCTGACAAGACTGGACCCTCTTGGTTGCTTCTTGCGGAATTTCCAAACGGCTGGGGAATTAGCTCAAATACTTTGCATTCATGAGGTAGTGGGATCAATGCCCGCATGCTCCAAAATCACATCTTTGTCCTCCAAACACGACGAGTTGAGTTTTTACCAAAAAGTAACATTTTGGTTTCATCTGACCATATGACGTTCTCCCAATCTTCTTCTGGATCATCCAAATGCTCTCTAGCAAACTTCAGACGGGCCTGGACATGTACTGGCTTAAGCAGGGGGATACGTCTGGCACTGCAGGATTTTAGTCCCTGG
>NW_022263462.1:0-15627 GCF_002021735.2 Oncorhynchus kisutch | reverse complement strand
CGGCGTAGTGTGTTACTGATGGTAGGCTTTGTTACTTTGGTCCCAGCTTTCTGCAGGTCATTCACTAGGTCTGGTGTCCTTTGACAGCTCTTTGGTCTTGGCCATAGTGGAGTTTGGAGTGTGACTGTTTGAGGTTGTGGACAGGTGTCTTTTATACTGATAACAAGTTCAAACAGGTGCCATTAATACAGGTAACGAGTGGAGGACAGAGGAGCCTCTTAAAGAAGTTACAGGTCTGTGAGAGCCAGAAATCTTGCTTGTTTGTAGGTGACCAAATAATTATTTTCCACCATAATTTGCAAATAAATTCATTAAAAATCCTACAATGTGATTATCTGGATTTTTTTTCTCATTTTGTCGGTCATAGTTGAAAGTGTACCTATGATGAAAATTACAGGCCTCATCTTAAGTGGGAGAATTTGCACAATTGGTGGCTGACTAAATAATTTTTGCCCCACTATCTCATCTACTCACACATTATCATATATTGCCTGAAATGGAAGGAACCCGGGAATTAATATCTGCCTCATCCCAGGCCTCATAAAATATTTACAAAACATATTACACTTAGGATTTAAAAATATAGGCTGATTTAAAATATTTTCTAAAATGGTACATTCATAATAAATATTTGGTAAAAACTGCCCCCAATCCTCAAACACTTCTCTATAAAACAAAAGTATATTACCTAACATTTCCATTTTTACTCTAATTCCTTACACTTAAATCTACCAACTACAACTAAAAAAAATTACTAAAATCTTATTCATTTCAGATAAAACCCATTCTGGCATATCCGAAACGTTCATTACATAAATAAAAATTGACATCAATGAATTTATTACAATTACTTTCCCTTTTAATTTCAAAGACTACCCGCCTCTACATATTTACCACCTTCCTAACTTTATTACACCACTCCATGTCAAATCCCTAGCTTCCATTTCCTTCACTCCTAACATCTTAATAATCTTTTACCACCTTAAAAGTACATTTCCCCTCATTAATCTTACTCATTACTACTGACTTCTCCATGTTAACCTTTGCACCTGATGCTTGTCCATATACTTTAAAACACTCCATCACCCTTTTTACACTTCCCTCATCTCTAACTGTTATTGTGGTATCATCTGCGTCTTGATGAATCAAACTAAAACCTCCTTGTGGAGTCTGTACACAATTTAGAAGATCTTTTTTTCAGAAAAAGATAAACAAATAATAAAGCTGATAAAGGGCACCCCTGTCTCACAGATCTCTCAAGAATAAAATAATCAGTAAAAACCCCATTACACATTTCCCTACTTTTTGCCGCCTTAATAATTTTATCCATCCTATTATTGTATTACCAAAACCATATTTATCCATTACCCTAAACATAAAATCATGTTCCACCCTATCAAAAGCTTTATTTAAATCTATGCTTAACTATTTTATTTATCACATACAATTAAATCAGCAATATCTCTACCAGGCACACTATAATTCTGTGTAGGTGCTATAATATCATTTAAAACTTGCTTCATTCTATTTGCCAGTATCTTAGTTAAAACCTTATAATCTGAATTTAATAAACTAATTGGCCTATAATTCTCCAGTTTCAATTTGCTCCCCTTATTTTTATATAAAATCATTATCAGCCCTGTCACCATAGATTCTGAAACATTATTATTATCCTCCATATATTGATAAACTTCCAATAATATAGGTGCTAAAAACTTTTATATATTTTATAAAACTCTGCAATTATCCCATCTACTCCAGGACTCTTATTTATTGTAAACCCTTAGATCGCATCTTTTTAACTTCATTCACTGTTATCTCCCCATCACACATTTGTTTATCCTCTACATCAATTTGCACATCCACACTATCCAATATCTCCTTTACACACCCCTCATCCACCTCCCCTTTCTTAAATAAATCCTTTAAAAAAATGCTGCACTGTTTCTAATATCTCTACATAATCATTGCCAACTTCACCCTATACATTTTCAATCTTTCTAATATACACTGCTCAAAAAAAAGGGAACACTAAAATAACACAGCCTAGATCTGAATGAATGAAATGTTCTTATTAAATACTTTTTTCTTTACACAGTTGAATGTGCTGACAACATAATCACACAAAAATGATCAATGGAAATCAAATGTATCAACCCATGGAGGTCTGGATTTGGAATCACACTCAAAATTAAAGTGGAAAACCATGACCTCTACAACGCCTGGGCATGCTCCTGATGAGATGGCGGATGGTCTCCTGAGGGATCTCCTCCTGGACTAAAGCATCCGCCAACTCCTGGACAGTCTGTGGTGGATTGAGTGAGACATGATGTCCCAGATGTGCTCAATTGGATTCAGGTCTGGGGAATGCGCGGGCCAGTCCATAGGATCAATGCCTTCCTCTTGCAGGAACTGCTGACACACTCCAGCCACATGAGGTCTAGCATTGTCTTGCATTAGGAGGAACCCAGGGCCAACCACACCAGCATATGGTCTCACAAGGGGTCTGAGGATCTCATCTCGGTACCTAATGGCAGTCAGGCTACCTCTGGCGAGCACAGAGGGCTGTGCGGTCCCCCAAAGAAATGCAAGTTGAAGTTTTGTAAACAAATCCAATCTCACGAAGCCTGTTCATTAGGAGCAGACGAAATGTCAAAAAGTTTGATTACAGTCCGTAGAAACATGTCAAACAATGTATAGAATCAATCTTTAGGATGTTGTTAAAATAAATCTTAAATAATGCTCCAACCGGAGAATTCCTTTGTCTGTAGAATTGCGATGGAACAGAGCTCGCTCTCATGTGAACGAGCTCAAGGCATTCTGCCAGACCTCTGACTCATTCCCCTCTCATTCGCCCTCACCTCACAGTAGAAGCATCAAACAAGGTTCTAAAGCCTGTTGACATCTAGGAAGTGCAACATGACCGATATCCCACTGTGTCTTCAATAGGGAATGAGTTGAAAAACGAACAACCTCAGATTTCCCACTTCCTGGTTGGATTTTTTTCCTCAGGTTTTTGCCTGCAATATGCGTTCTGTTATACTCACAGACATCATTCAAACGGTGTTAGAACCTTGAGGGTTTATCAAAATATACTAATATATGCATATCTTAGCTTCTGGGACTGAGTAGCAGGCATTTTACTCTGGGCACCTCTGGACAAGAAGATAATAAGAAGCCATAAGAAGATAAGACTCATCTATGTATCTGTGCCAATATAGCAGGAAACCAATTAAGACATATCGATTTTGGGGTGTAGTTACCCTTTAACTAGGCATGTCAGATAAGAATGACGGCCTAGGAACTGCCTTGTTCAGGGGCAGATTTTTACCTTCTCGGCTCAGGGATTTGATCTTACGACCTTCTGGTTACTAGTCCAACGCTCTACCCACCTGCCCGCCCAAGATTGAACTCTTATAATATAATAAAATGCACTTCTTTCAATAAAGTGTTTCACATTCTCCACTGGTTGAAATACTATCCTGTGTCCTCAGATTAATGGAGTTAGATAGGCATACGTTTTTTTCCTGTATATATATGAATTACAAATCAATCATGTTTAGTCTATTGTATAGTTACAATGTGTAATCATTGATATCCCAGGAGCAGTAAACACTGAAGTGTATAATTGTAATACATACACCGCATCGTTTGATATGACTGAAAGTGTCTGTCATACCAGAACCACACCTTTATTTGCCAAGGAAGAGTACATGATTGGTGAATATATTCTATGTACAGGCTACAAGATGGGAATCTCATACGTGGTATTAACTAAAATACATGTGTATATAGGTCTTGCATCCTTGGCACAATAAAAGGTATGTTCTACTCTAGGCTTCATTAATGCCATTCAGACTTGAGGTTCATTGATTGGTATGAATATTAGTTCAGAACTACGTTTTAGGGTCCATACCCAGAGCGGCAACAGTTATTTTTAATCCGACTCAAGCAAGTAAATAGCTAGCCATGTTACTTTAGCTGCATTGCAAGGCAAGCGTACAATTGTACAGTCAATGCTTTAGCCAGCTAGATACTTTACAGCCACTGTTTCACAAGACAACATCCTGGTTTGTTGGTTCTTAAGTCTCTGAAAGACAAATTCATTCTCCTAACAATAGCTAAATAGAGATTTTCGTAATTTAATTTTGACCCAAAAAATATATATAGCCACGTCTCTACATTATCACATTCCTCTCAAATTGTACATTTGCTTGACTCGTTGAGACAACTTCCATCTGTTTTGTCAGCAATCTTCGTTGAGCACCACAAGGCAAGGGTGGCTCGTGTCAAAATTAGTCTTTGGGACCCAAATGCATAATGATTGCGCAAACTCCCCTTGTGGTGGTCTGGAGCAATGAAACCGTCCCACGGTGCAAGCTCGCAACTTTAAGGAGTGTCTTCAGTCCCCGCTGTTCCGTACGGTGTGTGTTGAAATCTTATCCTGATGCGGAATAGATTGCAACGTATTCATGGCTCTACCTTCGTAGATCGGACTTGGAGATTGTGAAGAGATGTCTTGTGGGGAATGCATGGGTGTCCGAGCTGTGCGCGAGTTTAAAACAGACAGCTCGGTACATTCAGCTTGTCAACACTTCTTACACAAACAAGTAGCGATGAAGTCATGCTCTTCCCATTTGAGCCATGAGAGATTGACATGCATATCATTGAAGAAATTTCCATATTGGATGGAAACCAAGCTAGTGAGAGGTATCAAGGAAAGTTGTAATTTCAGTTGAAAAATGGTTTCACTTTGGCAAACCACCATCTGCTATAACATTGAGTCAGTTCATCCTACTGGACAATGGAAAGCTTTTGTTTCATCACCCATTGTTTGTCCTAGACGGGAAATTGGTGTGCAACACTTATCTCCCTCCGGTGGATGGTTGAGTTCCATGCTTACAAAAGGGTTGATTGATACATGTCAGATGACAAGCCTACGACATGGTGTTAAGGTAGCTCCAACGGTTAGGATTGTTTTATATAGAACACTTTATTTGTCATGTTAGAACAATACATTACACCCAAAGAATGTATCCAGAAGAAACATATACATGACGCTCCTCAAAGAGGTCTTTGACATGTCGTTGACCTGTTGAGAGAGAGAGCGAACCTATTAGTTCAGTTATGGTCTGCCAGGGTCTGAAAAGCATAAAACAAGACCTACCTCTTTTCAGGTTGTCCTGATTCACACATTGTCCACTACAGGGGCCGCCAGTGGGACTACTGGCATCACAGATGACCACATCACAATGGACAAAGACCTAGGAATCAAAGATTTGATGGTGTCAGTTTTTTGTTAAAATTCTTTTAAAGGGATGATTGCCACTCACACAAAATTAAAGAATAAAGATTGTTGGGTGAACTTTGTTACCTGGCCACTCTGCTCAACCGCATCCTCGGCGAAGGAAAACATATAGACCTCAAAGCGTTTGACGTGAGAGGGGAAGTGGACCCTGGCGTCAACTTCTACCGGGTGGAAGACCACACTGTATGGATCCTCGGGGTTCTCACAGCTGCCAGTGTAGAGAGAGGGACTAAGTTATGAACAAGAAAACGCTGCAAACCCCAACCGCCTTGTGTACGAAGTCTTATGGTGGTGTCATGACTGTCCTGTGAGGATCAGATCAATTTACAGCAGAAGTGGGTTCTTTCTCCCCCTCCAGTATGAACTAAAGGAATGTTTTTGCTAACAGGCTTTACCAAACAATCACCTTTGTCTTGAAAAAACATATTTCATATACAATGTAAAGGCTAGAGACGTCCTACCTGTAGAGTAAGCACGTTTCTAGTAAAAATCACAAAATAAAAACCAATATGACATTCATTTTCTATAGCTAATCTCTGAGTGCATAAAAGGAATGGTAACAGAAATTAACATTAGACCAGAAAACCGTGAGGCGCAAGCTAGACGTTTGGAACTTTCCTAACCTAGACAATTAACTAAGACACTTCTGCTACCACATCCAAAGCATCCTACTCATCACCCACTGAGGAATCAGCGACAGGGTTGATTAGCCTATCTTCCAGAACGTGTGAAAGGAAAATCCATCCTGTAGTTCTGTTCAAGACTAGTCATTGGAGCCACGGACAACCAACAACATTGACCTCATGTAGCCAATCAGAGAGAACACCAACCACCTACCTTTCCACAAATACATTCATGCCTGTACTCCAAGCTGGTGCCGGTTCGTGTGTTCAAAAATGTATCAATGATAAGCGTCCCTTACGGAACGGTGGGGGGTGTGAAGAGAAACCTTGTAACAAGCTGTCATTGTGTCACCTGTGTGTTTAGCCTGTGTTATTTAGTTAGCTAGTAATTCAATTAAACCAACTTGTATAGTACTGAATCATAAGGCTGGGGTTTTTGCAGCTGCAAGGAGGATACGATGTAAAGTTAATAAGTTGACTATCAATTTAATAGATTTCTACCGTCTAGAGTTTAAGTCGGGAGACGGTAACTTTAAAACCGCTTCCTCGGCACCCCAAATCCTCCGTTTTTATTTTATTTTAACAGAAATTGGGCTTTCCGTCAACAATATTTATTTTGGTCTACTGCAATGGCTTGTTAAATGACAGATGTCAATGGAATAGAATATACATGTTTGACATGAGGTGAGATGTCCCTCTAAATGGTTCTTAAAATTCTAAATGATCCAGAAAGGTCGCCTGTAGTCTGACCAGAATATTGATCGTGGTTTAACCAAAGTTGCCGAATAGACAGTCGGTATCATCAACAAGGCAATCATATTTTGCAACACAAGTACTTCATTTTAAACAAGAATTTCATGCAATGCGCCAGAGCAATTCTTCCGCTGTTGGAGAAAAATTGGTCACAAAATAAATTCCACACCCACGGCATCGGAGTCACATGGAGGACTTCTGTGAACGGCGCAGCTCTAACCTACGCATTGACAGTTTAGGCCTACTTTTTTAATTTGCATCTTTGGGAGGTTTATCCTTTACGGTTTAACTGCCAGATATTAGCAAAAAGGAATGTGAAATCTGAAGACGTTACATTAAGAGAAACACCCACACCAGTACAAATCACTTGAGCTGACAGATGATAGTAAGGATTTTGCACAACGATATAGTTGCAGCTGAAGTGACAAATCTGAACCCATTTTGTGCACAGCCATGTGAATGTTGTGTCTTTTCCTATGATATACAAAACATTTCAGCCTGTTTTTTTTAAACTGCTATGACATTGCTGATTTAATAAACAGTTACGCCGTGTCCACATGGCCAAATTTAGGTTGATACCAATTCATAAAAATGGTAAAATTGCATGATTTCAAAGCAAACCCGATCCCCCAAATGAACGGTTGACATAAAGTTGCTTCACTACACTGCTTGGTGTAACATGCAGCCAGATACTGAAAAGGCACCCGCAAAATAAAGTGTCATTTGCAGCGTGCATAATCATGGGCAAAGTCATTGTAGCCCATTACAAGGTAGGAAAAAGTAGTCATCTTTCTATAGTAACCCAATTTAAATTCTTGAGATAAAAATTAGGCCAGCATGTCCATCTGTGGCAAAGTGCTCACCCAAATAAAAAAATGTAGTAACATTTTTTTTAAATATGAACATTAGCTAGCTAAATAAGGTTAGCAAGATGCTGCTACACTTGACTGTGGTATTTGTTCATGTTTATCAACTTCCAATTAGCGCATTCCTCTAGGACAGGAAATTCCATTGAAAGCGGCATCAACTTCTGGGGATCCTGTCAACTGATCCTATTCAGTTCCAAACATCCATGCTGCACAGGCATCTGAACCATCCTTTAGGTTTAGTGCATCAACTGTTTTAAACACAAGAGGTCACTTGTGCCTGAATTCAACCCAAAACCAACAACTATTCAGTCAGTGTTAAAAGCAGTTGTATGAAACCAATCGGAAAGGCAAGCCAAGCTTGCCAGCCGCTCCTGATTTCCATTCGAATGACCATCAGCTTGGCACAACACTGAACTGTAGCAAACCAAAAGGATAACATTGAGTAAAAAGGTGTAGGTAATGCCAACATTAACCTTTTCACACACACAAGTTCCAAATATTTTCAGTCGCCCCAGTGGGAGTTGATTTTATGCGCGTGATGTCAGAATGCACTCACCGTTCCAACATGTGGACATTTAACCCGCGCTGACCTCAGACCAAGGCACACTACCTGCTAATTTTCTAGAGGCCGTTTCAACTTCTAATTTTGCCTCATTCATTCACAAAAGTAGCCCATTTCACTGTTGCAGACCATTTATATTTGAGAATTTAATGAGCCGGACAAACTTTCCTTCAAAAGAAAGCCCAAGCACTTCCCCAGATCAAGTATACAGTCCTTGAACATTTATTGCCTTCCTTACAAATAACTGTGGACATGCGTGTATTCCTATTAAAGTGCCTTATTTTCTGTGTCACGTGTTGTCGTTTCTACTGCATCGTACCATAGGTATAATGTACTTAGCGTTTTATTCATGCTTTCTGATTCTTGCCTAGATTGTAATGGACACATGTGTAACACTTGAAGGTGGTACTGAATATGAGCTAACACCATACAATGCAGTCGGGTTATCACGTAAGCGTCTGTTCGACTTATGGTGATCTCAACTGGAGTACCCCCATTGTCATTAATGCACTGAAGTCGTCAGTTGATTTGAACACGGCATCAGAGTGTAAACTATGGTACCTCAGGGTTGCCAGATCAGACCTCCCTTTCCAGGGGTATATAGCTTAGAAAAACTGTCTGCCTCACCATTTATTGTTGATAAATTCCCAGATCTTAGTAATATTTCCTGCATCATAATCTTCACAATACCTTCCCCCAAGGACTTAACCCCCAATAATGGATTGTGCTATATCTTGCAACTCTGTTTCGCTTTCGTGCTAGGTGACAACAATTGGCGTTTTGTATAGTTACCTGTAAACTACTTGTCATGTGTACGCCGTAACAAGTACAAACATTATCACGTGCTGAAGTGGCCAAACTAAGTTAAGATCTCAGGCAACGGGCGCAGTGAACAGCATTCTAGGAGTTCTTGCTTGACAAACATGGTTGCCATACTTTCTATACTAGATTTACATGGCTCCCTTGTACCGCATCATACTGTAAAACAAGTCAACCTGTTATTTAGACTAGATGATAACGTTAACATTGATATATTTTACAAGCAAAGCTGGAATAAAGTTGTGAAGAACTTTATTTCTCAACACCACAAAACATCGTTTAGATGATTTCAGACAACGCGGTTTAGAGTCATTTGATGCAGCATACGTTCCGTTCCAATGATACGCTGCAGGGACCACTCAGTGATAACAAGCATGTGAAATTGGGTGGAGATCTGTGAGACCACACACGGCTCACATCGTTTTTAAGCATTGTGACCACTCGACCTATGGATGGGGGCATAGCCACGGTAGCCAAAGTAAATGGCCTGCCAAGCATGATAGGTTGCTAATTACTCAGGAACCACACCTGTGGAATAACACTTGTTTAGGTCCAAAAACAACATGTTACCCATTAATGATGAGATTCCACCGGGGTCGGGAGTCACGGTCCTCGTTGAGGGTGGCCCAGCAGTGGTCAAGCACCAGCGCTACCTTGGGATCAGAGGACGTGGTCAGCTCCACCTCAAAGTGCAGAGGCTGTCTAAGGTACCTCACCACTGGATAGTCCTCCTCCTGGTGGAAAGTGTTATACGAGGCGTCTGGAACACAGAACAAGACAACCAGGGGTCGTGTTCAGTGGGCACCATCTGAACTTGTCCATTAAGAAATGCTCGTTTATCATATCCTGTATGCCCCAATGAACACAAGCCATTTATAGCCAACACTATCCACCCCCCACTAGAGGCTTCTGACAAATTCCCAAATCAGCTCCTCACCGTTACTACATAGCCACACCTGTAGATCTCAGAACGCAAGAGTAATATATCACAAGCTTACATTTTTGGGAATGGTTTTGTAAAGGAGACCTTCCAAGATTCTTTTAGAGGCTAGGGGTCAAGTTGAAATTCTGAATTTGTGCACGCTTACCCTGAGCGAGTCTCATTCTGACCATTAGTCGACCCGTCCCAGTCTCGGCAAAAGGCTCGTTGTCACGCGGCCTGGTCAGAAAGGCCAATGTGCGAGTGATGTTGGCCACATAGTAGCAGGAAACCTTTAACCTAAAAAGAGGGATGTGAGCAACTTCAATAGGGGAAATGCCAAGCAGTGGAGTGGACACTGGTAGTAGAGGCACATTTTCCCTGTATACAAAGTATTGAGCAATGGATGAAGAAAAATGAACCTTATGAAAGCTAATAGCTACAATTGTGATGCGTAATGCACTTACTGATATTCCTCCTCTGAAGACGTCGTGGCATTCAGCTTCACCTCAAGTTCATCTGGCAAGGAGATTTCGTTCTCATACAGCATGACATTGTTGATAAACTATGTAGTAGAGGGGAATTGCTTATTACAGCCTGCAGAAGCAAACAGTCCATAAATACACAGTACCCATCACCTCAGGGTAATAGTCATTTTACCTTCCTGGTGGTGCCACAGGAGTTCACAGTGAAGTGGAAGTAGGCGAAGCGATCGTCACTGTAGGTGGGACCACAGGCGGGGTCGCTCAGGGTCAGCTGACCGGGGTTCAGACCGGGAGCAGACTCCACCTTCACTGCCAGCGCAGTCATCGTTCCGTTAGAGAAACACTCTTGGAGGTGGGAGAGCAAAAGACAGGTAGCCATCAGACCTGGGTTCTGTATTTGTTACACTTATTGAGCTTGAACCAATGGAATAGCACCAAAAATGCAAACCATGCCCATCTGGCACTACCATTTAGACTCACGGTATTTGCAAGGAACCCAGGTTTGGTAACCATGTTAAACGACAATTTATCGTAAGTAATTGTTTGAGAACCAACCAGTCAGCGTTTTGAGGAAGCTGCAAGCCAGGGAAAAGTATTTGATGGTCATGTTGTTGTAAGGATTCAACAGAGCCACATCCAGTCTGCTCCTGACAGAGGACGAGTGAACCGACTGGGAACCAATGGGAGAGTTCATTAGTCCAATATTGTATGCATGTATACAGGGTAAGGAATGCAAGGCTAGCTGCAGCAATTTAGGTTAACATGTTTTGGGAGAGCGTCGTACCTCAAACACTGCGTCCGGCGAAGAGAAGGGCAACGTGATGGTGAAGTCTGTGTCGCCCTCTGTTAAATACTGTTGAGCAAACTCATGGTTAAGCAGCCGCTTGCCAACCAAGACCACAAAAAAGGGCTCTTGGTTCCTGTAGTCCACAGTGATGTGGAAGTTCTCCTGATCACAGTTGCCAGTGACTGAGGGTGGCACTGCAAGGACAAACAGGGTTGTGTTCATTATTTAAGCACAAAAAACAGGAAGGTACTACTTGAACTGGTCCAAGAAGAAACCCTTGTTTAGATTGCAAAATGTTTTGCTACGGTGGGACTGAATAAACACAATCCTGGCAAATCAGGAACAGGGAAACTGGGTCCAAATACTCTAAAGCTTAACATTTTCTTTGTAGAAAGACCGCATAGGAAAACCCTACAGTATGGCTAGTTGGTCTTTCACTACCAATTTCCCTTCAGGGCAATCATTAACGAGAGGAAACCATTCAACAGTAGTTTGGCGTAGTCCAGAGGCATACCAATGTCCAGCAGTACAGCGTCCACAACGGCAGAGTGAGAGAAAGGAGCGTACTCTGGAAAGATGACCAGGCCGTAGATCAGCTGAAGAGTGAAGGTTGTGACACCTTGTTCCACCCTTCTCTGTAGTGAAGTTAAAAGCATTGGTCAGCATTGTTGCAACAGAACTCTATTCAACATCAAGTGACAACTAAGTACATATGGGGACTATTAAAACAAACTATATACTTATAGTAATGTTGCCCTCATTCCTCTAAATCAAATGCATACAACTGCCAAAATAATGGAAACACTTGAGTAAATGAGGGATACAAAGTACATTTGTGCCATTATTTATATTTTGTTGGTGGCCCACTTATTAGGGCATGAACAAATCACTGCGTGTGGCTTTGCATTTAACAGAAACACACCTCCTTAAAGACCACCGGGTCTGAGAAGGGCACCTCCATCCTGAAGGTCTTCAAGGTGTTGTCCGGGGATCTCTGCTCTTGAACATTGAAGCCCCTGGCGTTGCACTCTGCAACAGTTAGCACCATGGTGGGAAAGGTGATGTTCAGCAGCTCCACATCAAGGTTGAAGGTCCCCAACTCAAGCACAAACACTGCCTGCTCAGGAACTGTGTCTAAGGGCGTGTCTGTTCATTGGCAAACAAAGGAAACCATTTTGAAATGCGGTACAATGGAAGTTGAAAATTGACATTTGTTATTGGGTAAGTCCAGGTATTGCCTCCCCGTTTCAGTCCATTTTCTGTTTTGTGCCTAACGAACAACCCAGGCATCCCAAATTACCATAGGCACTATTTAACTAAACCAGACTCACAGTTGCGAACTTGTGGAGGCCTGGCCATCGGAGGTGTTGTGATAGGGAAGAGGACTTTATAGCTGGTGTTCTCGTGTGCGACCTCCTCGATCCACAGCAACTCAAGCATGGGCTCAATGGTGTAAGTGACAAAGTACTGGTCATCCTGAATATGGCTCTGTAAGGGAGACGAGTGATGCAGTCAGGCTGTAATATACAATTTGAGTGCAAAAACAGGTAAATGTTCCTTATAAGCCAGAATGTTAAATACAATTATTCTACCGCTTGTCTTTGCCGCTCGTAATTTAAGACACAATATCCAAAGGAAAGTATTGGTTACCAGACTTTAGAAAGCTGGTAGGTGTATGGTTGTCAACTTGCATTTCTGGCGGTGTGCATTTTCAAAGCAACTGACACGCAAAGTAAACACTTGCGCAATATGTAAACAGCAGCCGAGTGTTGCTTGCATTCAGTTGACAGTGGCAAAGCTACCGCCTCCCTAAAAAGTCAGGTAAACAATACTTTAGTGTGGATATTTGGTCTGAAATTTCAAGCGGCTAAAGGACAAACTGCAAAGACAAGAGGTAGAGTATGTTTAAGTGTAATTTTATGCAAAATTCTCACAATTTTGCAAACCATTGTATATTAGCCTGGTTAAGCAAACAATTGCTCAATAAGAAACGTTTTACACAAGACAACGTTTCTAGGAGTTTACCCATGAGAGATGGTAAAGGGTTACTGCAAAGCACTGACAACTGCTATACTATAAAGGGCTCTACAAATAAGACTTTGAAATTAAACAGGAACATTTTACTCATCCAATGCTGACCTTGAAGTAGCCGCCAACCGCCCCCACCGGAATTTCAACAATAATATGAGCCTCTGTGACTAAAACCGAGTAGTTTCTGGCAGCCATTTCCTCAGTGTCCAGCCTCTTAGCGTCAATTCCCATGTACACCTCCAACATGGTGAAGGCATCAGAGGAGAAAAGTGGGTCTATGTGCTTGGGCATGTACCAGGTGATCACTTCTGGAGTAAAGGCCACTGCCTCTGCAGTGACACAAGAAGCCAAGTGCACATCAAAACAGAAAGTTTTGCAACTGAAAACTGTGCCATTTGGAAAAAGTTCACCAAAACATTTTCCCAACTGAACACTACATGAATGTCTTGTCTGGAGCCAATTAAGAACTGGGCTTATAGGCTCTTAAATTATTTCACACTCAACCTGGTGTTGGACAAACAGCCGTGGCATCTACTCGAGTAACCAGCCACTTCTGCTCAAAGAAGGTTGAGGTTGAGAGCACCCGCATCGGAACCCCAGCTACCTGTTCAGGGGACAACCACACCAGGGCCGTGTTCAGTAGGACACACCGTATTAACAATATGTTGCAGAGTTCAGGTAGGGCCACCGTTTCCAAATGTTTGCTCTACTAAACATGACCCAGTTCATGGAGGTCAGCTTACATTCTGGAGGTATGTCTCCTCTGCATTATGAGGGCTTCTTAACACCAGCCGTGTGGGAGTGTTGGCTATTGCATAGCCCTTTCTTTGGACCTCATCCACATTCATGACATTCTTGCTAGGACTAAAGACGACTGCTGTCATTTTGTATCCTGAAGCAACAGCCTGTCTCAGGAAATGGAAACATGAATTAAACAAAATTGTCAACAAACGCACATTGTTTAGCGCCATCCTGTCATTTTGTAGTGAAATTACAGAAACTGAAATATATAAACCTCAGCTCCCCTCCGGAAGTTGTCGCTCCTTGCTTTCGGGCCCCAGTGGGCTGTTTGGGGATGGTTTGGATGTCTGGAAGAGTCCTGACAGACACCTAGAGAAGAAAGGCCATTATTCCCTATGCATTTTCTCCCTCCCATACAATAGGAAATCAAGGGCCAGTTCTCAATCTGTCCACTCGCCTCCTTAAATGCATTGAGAATAGGCTAAAGTTCTCCTATGTGCATTTTGAAGACGCGAGTGGAATTGAGAGAGTCAAGACCTCTACGTTGTGTCGCAGAAGAAATGAAACACGGGACAGTTGTAGCTCTAGACAGATCATTTATACAGGCAGTACAACAAGCGGGACTATAAACATGTCCATTGGGGCATGCTCTGCTCACTTGCCTCCATGTAGTTGCGGTCGCACAGAATCTCTCGGGAGGTCCAGGGGTGTAGCTACAGGTTTTGCCAACTCTATAAACAGGGTCTTCAGTCATGTGGTTTCCTGGCAGCCTGAACTGCATGACCAAGCTGAACATCTTATCATCCTAAATGAAGGGGGAAGGGAAAAAAGCCTTCATTATATAGCAAAAAAAAAAACATCTGGTGACATTCATGCAAGTTATAGACTGTGGCAAAATTGGCTATATGAATGCAGCTGCCACTGTATTGAAGCCACACTACAGGAGTAGAGCTCAATAGTTCACATCACTGCAGTCTGTATCAGAAAGTTGGCTGGCCCTCTGAAAGCCCTCCATAAACTTCTGCTGTACCTTACGTCATCGTTAACTTAGAGGTAAGAGATACCAGACCAAAGGGTGGCTAACAATGGAGATCCTTTTGATATCCACAGAGTTAAGTAAACTGCGTCAATGTTTCTGGAAACCGGACTTCGGCAACTCAGGCTTATTGAGAACCGTTTTTACTGAAGAATGGGTTCAGTTATTTCATTTTCCATCTAGTGATGCAAATATTGACTTGTATCTTTGTGTAGACAGGGCTGCATCTGTAAAAAGAGCCTGGTCCTCAGCATGACTCCATGTCAAAGGTAATAAAATTGCTACAGAATGAGTTGCAAATGCAGTGACACTGAAGGCAAACTTCCATTTGAAGTACAAGCAAACACTACAGTTCTTAAGGTACCATGTTTTGGGAAAAGCAGTTTTGAAGAGAAGCAAAAAACATGGCATTCCCCATGGGGTCAAATTTAAAGCTGAATCCACACTGAGTAGCAAGGCCAGGCGTCAGGTTTATGATTTGTGTGTCATCTGGAAGGGATGGAGATGGTGTGAACACAATAGTTGACAAGCAATATCAAGTCATGAATTATGAAAGGAGAGAAAGAGAATCATAAGAGGCAAACTCACTGAAGACAGCGTCAACATCTTCAAAAAGAGGAGTGACACTCAAACGAATAACGTTACCAAGGCATTCAGCGTTGAGGTCATCTGAATAGGAAAGGTTAGTTAAAAA
>NW_022263461.1:0-54800 GCF_002021735.2 Oncorhynchus kisutch | reverse complement strand
AGTGAACAAACAACTGTTTATTATTGATTGTCATGACAACACAATGTTGCTTTACTTTGTTTGTCAACGATGTAATTGTAAACAAACACTGTACGACCTCAAAACATGGTTACAACTAATGTTGATATCATGGATGGTCAGTCCTTACATCCACAGTTCTATCTATGCATTTGAGTGGTTACATTTCTCCAGCCCCATCCCTCAGCTGGTTACCAAATCAGTGGCAGGGTGGCTTCTCCTTTCAGATTTAACCCACATTGTTAAAAAACGTTTCAAAGTTAATCACGCTGATTGTATTAGAATTGTTCTTATAATCTGTGCTGTTTTGCACCACGGAAATATTGCATTGAGAGCCGGAACAAATGATATAGATAGAAGACTGGATGATCAAGTCAAAGAAAAAATATCCTACAATCTGCAAGGCACCCAAACTGTCAAATGTGAGTTCTCAGTGAAACAAACCTTTAGTTATGCTATTTATCAGATCTTTACATTATCAACCTTAGTGTGCATTTGTGAGCTTTGTACTCTCCCATTCCTGGTCATTATAATATAAATGTTAATGTACAGTAGGTGTTATCAGGCCTTTGTGATAAGATCAAGCAGTTGATGAATTAAAAGGTACAATGTTCTCATTTGCTATGCTTTCTTTATTGATTAACAGAATGATCAGTGTTACACAGGAATCATTTAATTATATTACTTTACTCAGGTTTTTCAAAATAATATCTGACTAACACAATGCAATATAAAACCTTACAACCCCTTGGTATATTCAGACGACTTAAACCTGCTGCTAAAATATCGTTTATATAATTCAATTGTTAATTGATTGAAAACAACATGAAAGAAAACTTTCTAAATGATCTCTGACAGTGACTTTATGACATAGAAGATAACATTGAGTGTCAGAAAAATATTTAAAAATTAAACACAGATAAATTGCCATGCAAATATAGCTAATTAGCTAATAGCTAATATCTGTCACAATTTAAGGCTCATTCTGCCTCTCCAACTCAGGTTTTTATTTGCCATACCAGAGGTAGAGGGGCACACCACTGTTGCCAGCATTCAGATTTTTATCGATGAGGATCAAGCCGGCCTCGTCATAAGGGCCAATTACATCAGGGTTGGATGTAACGGTCAAGGCCTTGATAGGGAGAGATCCATCTTTCTTGAACCAGACATACACTGGCTGACCGCATGTTCCCTCATTGAGGTTAACATTCACCACGGTGAAACCACGCTCCACTAGGATGGAATCCTGCTCACGGTTGATGCATGCATTTATCTCAGTGATCCTGCCGTCCACTGTGGTGGATTGACGGTACCAGAGGAAGATGGGTTTTCCTCCAGAACCTCTACTGAGATCTTCATCCAGACGGATATAGCCCTCTTGGAAAGGTTGATGTGTGTTGTTGGATTGAGGTGGCGGCAGCAACGTCACAGATGTAGGTCTTACTCTTTCTCTTCAACCAGAGGGTGATGAAATCCCCTGAGTTACTGCGGTTCAGATTGCATGGTAATCTTTCCCAGCCGAGCTTGAATTGGTGGGCCTCTTCTTTCTCATTAGTGGTGAGGAAGAGATCTTCAATGGGAATGTCATACTTAGGGCTTGCACCACTAGAGTACCACAGCTGGATGACGTCTCCTTGTGTTCCAGGGTTGAGGTTTTCTGGGAGCTCAGTGAACCTTGCCTTTTTCAGGACATCTTTCATTGCATCAGTGAATGAAAACTGGACTCTGGTGATGGGTTTACCATTGCCCTTTTTGTACCAGATGTAAACTCTGGTGGTGGATGAAGTGCCTTTGTTGAGGTTGACATTTATCTTGTCATAGTCTTGGTCATGAAGATGTTGGTCCATTACAGGGGTAGTGGAGATGGCAATTTCTGTGATGTATTTAGAAGCCATTTTGTGTCGTTGGAGACAAGTGTCTGTAAAGTGAGAATACAAAGTGACATTGGTCAACACATCAAATGAAGCATTAAATGGCACACTAAATACACCAAAGACATCTGATAAGTATAAAATATGAAGGAATTAGCGACCAGCTTTACTAAGTATATTCTCCAGGTGTCATAAAGGGGAAACAAGGCTTGATAAAATGAAGACTTCAAGGATGCACTAAAACACCCCAAACAGATACTAAACACCCTAAACAGATACTAAACACCCTAAACAGATACTAAACAACCTAAAAAGATACTAAACACCCTAAATAGATACTAAACACCCTAAACAGATACTAAACACCCTAAACAGATACTAAACACCCTAAACAGATACTAAACACCCTAAACAGATACTAAACACCCTAAACAGATACTAAACACCCTAAACAGATACTAAACACCCTAAACAGATACTAAAACACCCTAAACAGATACTAAACACCCTAAACAGATACTAAACACCCTAAACAGATACTAAACACCCTAAACAGATACTAAACACCCTAAACAGATACTAAACACCCTAAACAGATACTAAAACACCCTAAACAGATACTAAACACCCTAAACAGATACTAAACACCCTAAACAGATACTAAACACCCTAAACAGATACTAAACACCCTAAACAGATACTAAACACCCTAAACAGATACTAAACACCCTATACAGATACTAAACACCCTAAACAGACACTAAACACCCTAAACAGATACTAAAACAGACAGTTGTTCTCGGCTGAGTCAAATGATTCATTATAATGATGTAAAATGAATTGGTTAACTGAAAAAACAACACTAAAGCACGTATTGACACATCAGGAGGGGTAACAACACCCCCTAGAGGACAGCATTAGTTATGTATTTGTTTTCCTCTTACAGTAATTATGATCCAAATTGAAGACTCTGATTCTTTGATCATCTGAATCAGGTGTTATGGTGTTAGTGGAACAAGAGAAACACATGTATCCCACCACCACCCTGCCCTTTATAGTAACACAGACATACTCATATACACATCGGAACCTTTCATTGGAAGTCATTTCTTTACCTACGATGTTGAGTTCTTCCTCTGTTCTGGAGTGTCTTCTCTGGGAGAATGTGTCTTCCCTGGTAGAATGTATCTTCTCTGGTAGAATGTGTCTTCTCTGGTAGAATGTATCTTCTCTGGGAGAAAGTGTCTTCTCTGGGAGAATGTGTCTTCTCTGGGAGAATGTGTCTTCTGTTGGAGAATGTGTCTTCTCTGGGAGAAAGTGTCTTCTCTGGGAGAATGCGTCTTCTCCTGGTAGAAGTGTCTTCTCTGGTAGAATGTATCTCTTTCTTGTGAATGTATCTTCCTGGTAGAATGATCTTCTCTGGGAGAATGTGTATTCTCTGGGAGAATGTGTCTTCTGTGGGAGAATGCGTCTTCTCTGGGAGAATGCATCTTCTCTGGTAGAATGTGTCTTCTCTGGGAGAATGCGTCTTCTCTGGTAGAATGTGTCTTCTCTGGTAGAATGTATCTTCTGGGAGAATATGTCTTCTCTGGTAGAATGTATCTTCTCTGGTAGAATGTATCTTCTCTGGTAGAATGTATCTCTCTGGGAGAATGTGTATTCTCTGGGAGAATGTGTCTTCTGTGGGAGGAATGCGTCTTCTCTGGGAGAATGTGTTTTCTCTGGTAGAATGTGTCTTCTCTGGGAGAATGCGTCTTCTCTGGTAGAATGTGTCTTCCTCTGGTAGAATGTATCTTCTCTGGGAGAATATGTCTTCATCTGGTAGAATGTATCTTCTCTGGTAGAATGTATCTCTCTGGTAGAATGTATCTTATCTGGGAGATCGTTGTCTCTCTGGGAGAATGTGTCTTCGTGGGAGAATGTGTCTTCTATGGAGAATGTGTCTTCTCTGGGAGAATGCATCTTCTCTGTAGAATATGTCTTCTCTGGTAGAATGTATCTTCTTTGGTAGAATGTATCTTCTCTGGTAGAACGTATCTCTCTGGGAGAATTGTATCTTCTCTGGTAGAATGTATCTCTCTGGGAGAATGTGTATTCGCTGGGAGAAGTGTCTCTCTGTGGGAGAATGTGTCTTCTCTGGGAGAAAGTGTTCTTCTCTGGGAGAATGCGTCTTCTCTGGTAGAATGTGTCTTCTCTGGGAGAATGGTATTCTCTGGGAGAATGTGTCTTCTCTGGGAGAAAGTGTCTTCTCTGGGAGAATGTGTCTTCTCTGGTAGAATGTGTATTCTCTGGGAGGATGTGTCTTCGTGGGAGAATGTGTCTTCTCTGGAGAGAAAGTGTCTACTCTGGGAGAATGCGTCTTGTCTGGCAGAATGTGTCTTCTCTGGTAGAATGTATCTTCTCTGGTAGTATGTATCTTCTCTGTTACAATGTATCTTCTCTGGTAGAATGTATCTCTCTCTGGCAGAATGTATCTTCTCTGGCAGAATGTATCTTCTCTGGCAGAATGTATCTTCTCTGGGTAGAATGTATCTTCTCTGGTAGAATGTATCCTTCTCTGGTAGACTGTATCTTCTCTGGGAGAAAGTGTATTCTCTGGGGAATGTGTCTTCTCTGGGAGAATGTGTCTTCTGTTGGAGTATGTGTCTTTCTCTGGGAGAAAGTGTCTTCTCTGGGAGAATGCGTCTTCTCTGGTAGAATGTGTCTTCTCTGGTAGAATGTATCTTCTCTGGTAGAATGTATCTTCTCTGGTAGAATGTATCTTCTCTGGTAGAATGTATCTTCTCTGGTAGAATGTATTTCTCTGGGAGAATGTGTATTCTCTGGGAGAATGTGTCTTCTGTGGGAGAATGCGTCTTCTCTGGGAGAATGCGTCTTCTCTGGTAGAATGTGTCTTCTCTGGTAGAATTCGTCTTCTCTGGTAGAATGTGTCTTCTCTGGTAGAATGTTTATTCTCTGGTAGAATGGTGTCTTCTCTGGTAGAATGTATCTTCTCTGGTAGAATGTATCTTCTCTGGGAGATCGGTCTTCTCTGGGAGAATGTGTCTTCTGTGGGAGAGAATGTGTTCTTCTCTGGGAGAAAGTGTCTTCTCTGGGAGAGATGTGTCTTCTCTGTTAGAATATGTCTTCTCTGTAGAATGTATCTTCTCTGGGAGAATGTGTATCTCTGGAGAATGCGTCTTCTCTGGTAGAATGTGTCTTCTCTGGGAGAATGTGTATTCTCTCGGAGAATGTGTCTTCTGTGGAGAATCTGTCTTCTCTGGGACAAAGTGTCTTCTCTGGGAGAATGTGTCTTCTCTGGTAGAATGTATCTTCTCTGGTAGTATGTATCTACTCTGGATGAATGTATCTTCTCTGGTAGAATGCGTCTTCTCTGGTAGAATGTGTCTTCTCTGGTAGAATGTATCTTCTCTGGGAGAATATGTCTTCTCTGTAGAATGTATCTTCTCTGGTAGAATGTATCTTCTCTGGTAGAATGTATCTTCTCTGGGAGATCGTGTCTTCTCTGGGAGAATGTGTCTTCTGTGGGAGAATGTGTCTTCTCTGGGAGAATGTGTCTTCTCTGGGAGAATGCGTCTTCTCTGGTAGAACATGTCTTCTCTGGTAGAATGTATCTTCTCTGTAGAATGTATCTTCTCTGGTAGAATGTATCTTCTCTGGGAGAATGTGTCTTCTCTAGGAGAAAGTGTCTTCTCTGGGAGAATGCGTCTTCTCTGGTAGAATGTATCTTCTCTGGTAGTATGTATATTTCTGGTACAATGTATCTTCTCTGGTAGAATATTTCTTTTCTGGTAGAATGTATCTTCTCTGGTAGAATGTATCTTCTCTGGCAGAATGTATCTTCTCTGGCAGAATGTATCTTCTCTGGCAGAATGTATCTTCTCTGGTAGAATGTATCTTCTCTGGTAGAATGTATCTTATCTGGTAGAATGTATCTTCTCTGGATAAGTGTCTTCTCTGGGAGAATGTGTCTTCTCTGGGAGAATGTGTCTTCTGTTGAGAATGTGTCTTCTCTGGGAGAAAGTGTCTTCTCTGGGAGAATGCGTCTTCTCTGGTAGAATGTGTCTTCTCTGGTAGAATGTATCTTCTCTGGTAGAATGTATCTTCTCTGGTAGAATGTATCTTCTCTGGGAGAATGTGTATTCTCTGGGAGAATGTGTCTTCTGTGGGAGAATGTGTCTTCTCTGGGAGAATGCGTCTTCTCTGGTAGAATGTGTCTTCTCTGGGAGAATGCATCTTCTCTGGTAGAATGTGTCTTCTCTGGTAGAATGTATCTTCTCTGGGAGAATATTTCTTCTCTGATAGAATGTATCTTCTCTGGTAGAATGTATCTTCTCTGGTAGAATGTATCTTCTCTGGGAGATCGTGTCTTCTCTAGGAGAATGTGTCTTCTGTGGAGAAAGTGTCTTCTCTGGGAGAAAGTGTCTTCTCTGGGAGAATGCGTCTTCTCTGGTAGAATATGTCTTCTCTGGTAGAATGTATCTTCTCTGGTAGAATATATCTTCTCTGGTAGAATGTATCTTCTCTGGGAGAATGTATCTTCTCTGGTAGAATGTATCTTCTCTGGTAGAATGTATCTTCTCTGGGAGAATGTGTATTCTCTGGGAGAATGTGTCTTCTGTGGGAGAATGTGTCTTCTCTGGGAGAATGTGTCTTCTCTGGTAGAATGTGTCTTCTCTGGTAGAATGTGTCTTCTCTGGTAGAATGTGTCCTTCTCTGGGAGAAAGTGTCTTCTCTGGGAGAATGTGTCTTCTCTGGTAGAATGTATCATCTCTGGTAGAATGTATCTTCTCTGGTACAATGTATCTTCTCTGGGAGAATGTATCTTTGGGAGACTGTATCTTCTCTGGTAGAATGTATCTTCTCCGGTAAAATGTATCTTCTCTGGGAGAATGTATCTTCTCTGGTAGAATGTATCTTCTCTGTAGAATGTATCTTCTCTTGTAGAATGTATTCTCTGGGAGAATGTATCTTCTCTGGTAGAATGTATCTTCTCTGGTTGAATGTATCTTCTCTCATAGAATGTATCTTCTCTGGTAGTATGTATCTTCTCTTCCAGAATGTATCTTCTCTGGCAGAATGTATCTTCCCTGGTAGAATGTATCTTCTCTGGTAGAATGTATCTTCTCTGGTAGAATGTATCTTCTCTGAGAGAAAGTGTCTTCTCTGGGAGAATGTGTCTTCTCTGGGAGAATGGGTCTTCTCTGGGAGAGAAGACCCATTCTCTCTACCAGAGAAGATAGAATGTATCTTCTCTGGTAGAATGAATCTTCTCTGAGAGAAAGTGTCTTCTCTGGGAGAATGTGTCTTCTCTGGGAGAATGGGTCTTCTCTGGGAGAATGTGTCTTCTCTGTCTGAAAGTGTCTTCTCTGGGAGAATGTGTCTTCTCTGGTAGAATGTATCTACTCTGGTAGAATGTATCTTCTCTGGTAGAATGTATCTTCTCTGGTAGAATGTATCTTCTCTGGGAGAATGTATCTTCTCTGGTAGAATGTATATTCTCTGGTAGAATGTGTCTTCTCTGGTAGAATGTATCTTCTCTGGGAGAATGTGTCTTCTCTGGGAGAATGTGTCTTCTCTGGGAGAAAGTGTCTCCTCTGGGAGATAGTGTCTTCTCTGGGACATTGTGTCTTCTCTGGGAGATAGTGTCTTCTTTGGGAGAAAGTTTATTCTCTGGGAGAATGTGTCTTCTCTGGTAGAATGTATCTTCTCTGGTAGAATGTATCTTCTCTGGTAGAATGTATCTTCTCTGGGAGAAAGTGTCTTCTCTGGGAGAATGTTTCTTCTCTGGGAGAATGTGTCTTCTCTGGGAGAATGTGTCTTCTCTGGGAGAATGTGTCTTCCTTGGGAGAATGTTTCTTCTCTGGGAGAATGTGTCTTCTCTGGGAGAATGTGTCTTCTATGGGAGAAAGTGTCTTCTCTGGGAGATAGTGTCTTCTCTGGGAGATAATGTCTTCTCTGGGAGATAACGTCTTCTCTGGGAGATAGTGTATTCTCTGGGAGAATGTGTCTTCTCTGGGAGAATGTGTCTTCTCTGGGAGAATGTGTCTTCTCTGGGAGATAGTGTCTTCTCTGGGAGAATGTGTCTTCTCTGGTAGAAAGTGTCTTCTCTGGGAGATAGTGTCTTCTCTAGGAGATAGTGTCTTCTCTGGGAGATAGTGTCTTCTCTGGGAGAAAGTGTCACATCGAATAGCTGAGTTTCTCTTTATACACTTTCTCCAGTTAAGTTGGCAAATGATTCACCATTCAGAGTTCTACAGAATACGTATTCCTAGGAACTTTGTCTTTCCTCCTCCTCAGACTACACCCTTCCTCTAGTCATATCTCAACCTGTCCCTCCATTACCCAGTCCATGTCTCCTTTTGACCCTGACCTAAAAGTAGGAATCCATAGAGGTGAAACTGCCACTTCAGTTTGTGATATTATAACAAAGATGTTAATTCAAACAACAAAAACAAAATGATGATCGGACATCATTCCACCTGAACAATAGAACAGTATGTAGTAAATACATGTTACATACTATATATATGTTACATGCCTTGTATATGTTACATACTATATATGTTACATACTATATATATGTTACATACTATGTATATGTTACATACTAGATACATGTTACATACTAGATACATGTTACATACTATATGCATGTTACATACTAGATACATGTTATATACTATATACATGTTACATACTATATGCATGTTACATACTAGATACATGTTACATACTATATACATGTTACACACTATATACATGTTACATACTATATACATGTTACATACTAGATACATGTTACACACTATATACATGTTACACACTATATACATGTTACATACTATATACATGTTACATACTAGATAAGAGAATGTGTCTTCTGTGCTAAGAGAATGAAAATAATATTGATCGATTGACTATGACTTGTTAAAACACCCAGCATTGGTATTTGCAAAAAGCACTTCCTCAGCAATTCCTGAACCTGTGACCAAAAACAAGCCACATTTGGGCAGTACCAAAACAAGCTACATTTGGGCAGTACCAAAATAAGTGATCTAATGATTCTGACTCTTCGCAGCAAAATCTGCAGAGCTGGGATGGTTGTATCCCCCATATACAGTGTGGAGAACAAGTATTTGTTACACTGACGATTTTGAAGGTTTTCCTACTTACAAAGCATGTAGAGGTCTGTAATTTTTTATCATAGGTACACTTCAACTGTGAGAGACGGAATCTAAAAAAAAATATCCAGAAAATCACATGTTATGATTTTTAAGTAATTTATTTGCATTTTATTGCATGACATAAGTATTTGATCACCTACCAACCAGTAAGAATTCCGGTTCTCACAGACCTGTTAGTTTTTCTTTAAGAAGCCCTCCTGTTCTCCACTCATTACCTGAATTAACTGCACCTGTTTGAACTTGTTACCTGTATAAAAGACATCTGTCCACACACTCAATCAAACAGACTCCAACCTCTCCACAATGGCCAAGACCAGAGAGCTGTGTAAGGACATCAGAGATAAAATTGTAGGCCTGCACAAGGATGGGATGGGCTACATGACAATAGGCAAGCAGCTTGGTGAGAAGGCAACAACTGTTGGCGCAATCATTAGAAAATGGAAGAAGTTCAAGATGACGGTCAATCACCCTCGGTCTGGGGCTCCATGCAAGATCTCACCTCGTGGGGCATCAATGATCATGAGGAAGGTGAGGGATCAGCCCATAACTACACGGCAGGACCTGGTCAATGACCTGAAAAGAGCTGGGACCACAGTCTCAAAGAAAACCATTAGTAACACACTACGCCGTCATGGATTAAAATCCTGCAGCACATGCAATGTCCCCCTGCTCAAGCCAGCGCATGTCCAGGGACGTCTGAAGTTTGCCAATGACCATCTGGATGCTAAGGAGGAATGGGAGAAGGTCATGTGGTCTGATGAGACAAAAATATAGCTTTTTTTTTTACACTCGCCGTTTTTAGAGGAAGAAGAAGGATGAGTACAACCCCAAGAACACCATCCCAACCGTGAAGCATGGAGGTGGAAACATCATTCTTTGGGGATGCTTTTCTGCAAAGGGGACAGGACGACTGCACCGTATTGAAGGGAGGATGGATGGGGCCATGTATCGCGAAATCTTGGCCAACAACCTCCTTCCCTCACTAAGAGCATTGAAGATGGGTCGTGGCTGGGTCTTCCAGCATGACAAGGACCCGAAACACACAGCCAGGGCAACTAAGGAGTGGCTCCATGAGAAGCATCTCAGGGTCCTGGAGTGGCCTAGCCAGTCTCCAGACCTGAACCCAATAGAAAATCTTTGGAGGGAGCTGAAAGTCCGTATTGCCCAGAGACAGCCCCGAAACCTGAAGGATCTGGAGAAGGTCTGTATGGAGGTGTGGGCCATAATCCCTGCTGCAGTTTGTGCAAACCTGGACAAGATTGAATGTTGTATAATAATAAAAATGAAAAACTCAAAGTTTTGAATCCGGGGTCATTTTATGTATCAGTTCATAAATCATAAAGGATCAGCCGATGTTGCAATTCCGTATCTTTAGTGAAAAGTGTCAGAGCAAGAGTGGTGTTTGTCAGACCAGGAGACATCCTGAAAACCTGTCTTGTCATTAAAACATCTGTAGCGTCTGAACGGTTCGGTCTACAAACTAATACGACCTACAAACTAATAGGACCAACAAACTAACACGACCTACAAACTAACACGACCTACAAACTAATACTACCTACAAACTAATACGACCAACAAAATGCAAAATGTCCCGGAGTCATCTAAAGCGAACCGTTACCCTTTTAAAAAATAAGTATGGTGGTAGTTTTGTGACTAGTTTTGTGTAAAAAAAAGTATATATATATACATATATATATATATATATATATATATATATACTGTAACCCCACACATCCTGTGCCAGACCTTAGGCCCCAAATACAAATAACTTTGTTTTGTTCAGTACTTAGGAAATTTGTTGTTACTTAGTTTCCACCTTGAACTAGGGGAGTTAACAATCTCCCCCTAGGAGGAGGTGACTGACGCACAGACACTGTGGAGACAAGTGATTGGTTCCCATTACTCACACCATGGTCCCCACGCCAGGGCAACAGTGTTTCCTTCTGACCTCCTTTGCCCTATTCTCTTTCTGATATTCTGCATAGCAACAGCGACACGTGATAGACAAACCTGACTTCTCCCCTCTCTGGTCCCCAGGTGACTGAGGCTCATATGAGGGAGGAAGAGCAGCTGCCAACACCAGACTCAGAAAGGAGACATTCTAATGACAAGAGATCACCAGACTCAGAAAGGAGACATTCTAATGACAAGAGATCACCAGACTCAGAAAGGAGACATTCTAATGACAAGAGATCAACAGTTCAGCATATTCTGCAGATTAGACATATTAATTACCTTTGTTACTTAGCTAATTCTGATTTCTCCACCACAACCGAAAGACCTTCTCAAATTCAATAGCTAAATGATCCATGGTATGCCCATCTTAAAACGATTCGGCTCAACCCTCATTTGCTTTATATTGCAATATTTTATTACAGTGATCAGGTTATGAATATGTATTTTGTCATAAGTTTTCTTACAAATTAAGTTTTTAATATTCTATAAACATATAGTATTATTTCAATGACTAGATGGAACCTATGCTGTCACTAATCTGTGTTGTTACAATGTTAACTAGTGTGAAGCTAACCTCTTTATAACAGGGTCATGCTAGTTAGACAGAAAACAGATGGAGGCACTTCCAAACTGGAGATACTATCTGAACTGGTCCAGTGGTTGTTCTGTATATATTGTTGTCTTTGGTGTATTTCTATACTACTAAGCTGCTGTTCAGTTTCATTGTTGTGTAATAGTGAGAGGCAGCGCTGTCTTGGAAAAGAGACCTTGATCATCTTGGACACTATAAACTGCCGTTGACAGATCAACTTAGTGACAACAAATCAAATCAAAATCAAATCAAATGTATTTATGTAGCCCTTCGTACATCAGCTGATATCTCAAAGTGCTGTACAGAAACCCAGCCTAAAACCCCAAACAGCAAGCAATGCAGGTGTAGAAGCACGGTGGCTAGGAAAAACTCCCTAGAAAGGCCAAAACCTAGGAAGAAACCTAGAGAGGAACCAGGCCATGAGGGGTGGCCAGTCCTCTTCTGGCTGTGCCGGGTGGAGATTATAACAGAACATGGCCAAGATGTTCAAATGTTCATAAATGACCAGCATGGTCAAATAATAATAAGGCAGAACAGTTGAAACTGGAGCAGCAGCACGGTCAGGTGGACTGGGGACAGCAAGGAGTCATCATGTCAGGTAGTCCTGGGGCATGGTCCTAGGGCTCAGGTCAGTTGAAACTGGAACAGCAGCATGGCCAGGTGGACTGGGGACAGCAAGGAGTCATCATGTCAGGTAGTCCTGGGGCATGGTCCTAGGGCTCAGGTCCTCCGAGAGAGAGAAAGAAAGAGAGTAGGAGAGAATTAGAGAACGCACACTTAGATTCACACAGGACACCGAATAGGACAGGAGAAGTACTCCAGATATAACAAACTGACCCTAGCCCCCCGACACATAAACTACTGCAGCATAAATACTGGAGGCTGAGACAGGAGGGGTCAGGAGACACTGTGGCCCCATCCGAGGACACCCCGGACAGGGCCAAACAACACCTGATATTGAAACACCACATACAATATAATCATACAAACTTGGTTCTTTCTCTCTTTCGTGTGCAAATGAAACAATCTTGGTCATGCATTTTTACATTGCAAATGGTCTACATGAAATATTGAGTAAAACACTGCAATGACAAAGCACAGCGTTCAAGTACATTAGATCATTTGTTTTGGTAATGCCCATACATAGCTTTTTCTTGGTTCCATGTTCAGGAATGGCAGAAGAATTGCAACATTTACCTGGAGCTAACTCTGTATGTAGCACTGCTGGGTGATTTGTTGTAGTGTGTGTGTGTATGTGTGTGTGTGTGTGTGTGTGTGTGTGTGTGTGTGTGTGTGTGTGTGTGTGTGTGTGTGTGTGTGTGTGTGTGTGTGTGTGTGTGTGTGTGTGTGTGTGTGTGTGTGTGTGTGTGTGTGTGTGTGTGTGTGTGTGTGTGTGTGTGTGTGTGTGTACTTCTAGTGAAGTAACCCTATTGGACCACACTATCTGAAGATCTCTGGGTTCAGTGAATCATCACTTCTACCTCTAATCAAATCCAAATAAAATCTAAATTATTTGTCACATACACATGGTTAGCAGATGTTAATGCGAGTGTAGAGAAATGCTTGTGCTTCTAGTTCCGACAATGCAGTAATAACCAACGAGTAATCTAACTAACAATTCCACAACGCTACCTTATAAACACAAGTGTAAAGGGATAAAGAATATGTACATAAAGATATATGAATGAGTGATGGTACAGAGCGGCATAGGCACGATACAGTAGATGGTATTGAGTGCAGTATATACATATGAGATGAGTAATGTAGGGTATGTAAACAAAGTGGCATAGTTTAAAGTGGCTAGTGATACATGTATTACATAAAGATGTAGTAGATGATATAGAGTACAGTATATACATATACATATGAGATGAGTAATGTAGGGTATGTAAACATTATATTAAGTAGCATTGTTTAAAGTGGCTAGTGATATATTTTACATCAATTTCCATCAATCCCATTATTAAAGTGGCTGGAGTTGAGTCAGTGTGTTGGCAGCAGACACTCAATGTTAGTGGTGGCTGTTTAACAGTCTGATAGCCTTGATATAGAAGCTGTTTTTCAGTCTCTCGGTCCCTGCTTTGATGCACCTGTACTGACCTCGCCTTCTGGATGATAGCGGGGTGAACAGGCAGTGGCTCGGGTGGTTGTTGTCCTTGATGATCTTTATGGCCTTCCTGTGACATCGGGTGGTGTAGGTGTCCTGGAGGACAGGTAGTTTGCCCCCGGTGATGCGTTGTGCAGACCTCACTACCCTCTGGAGAGCCTTACGGTTGTGGGCGGCTCGGTTGACATACCAGGCGGTGATACAGCCTGACAGGATGCTCTCGATTGTGCATCTGTAGAAGTTTGTGAGTGTTTTTGGTGACTGGCCGAATTTCTTCAGCCTCCTGAGGTTGAAGAGGCGCTGCTTCGCCTTCTTCACGACGCTGTCTGTGTGGGTGGACCAATTCAGTTTGTCTGTGATGTGTATGCCAAGGAACTTAAAACTTACTACCCTCTCCACTACTGTCCCATCGATGTGGATAGGGGGGTGTTCCCTCTGCTGTTTCCTGAAGTCCACAATCATCTCCTTTGTTTTGTTGACGTTGAGTGTGAGGTTATTTTCCTGACACCACACTCCGAGGGCCCTCACTTCCTCCCTGTAGGCCTTCTCGTCGTTGTTGGTAATCAAGCCTACCACTGTAGTGTCGTCCGTAAACTTGATGATTGAGTTGGAGGCGTGCATGGCCACGCAGTCGTGGTTGAACAGGGAGTATGGGAGAGGGCTCAGAATGCACCCTTGTGGGGCCCCAGTGTTGAGGATCAGCGGGGTGGAGATGTTGTTACCTACCCTCACCACCTGGGGGCGGCCCTTCAGGAAGTCCAGTACCCAGTTGCACAGGGTGGGGTTGAGACCCAGGGTCTCGAGCTTGATGACGAGTTTTGAGGGTACTATTGTGTTAAATGCTGAGCTGTTGTCGATGAACAGCATTCTCACATAGATATTCCTCTTGTCCAGATGGGTTAGGGCAGTGTGCAGTGTGGTTGAGATTGCGTTGTCTGTGGACCTATTTGGGCGGTAAGCAAATTGGAGTGGGTCTAGGGTGTCAGGTAGGGTGGAGGTGATATGGTCCTTGACTAGTCTCTCAAAGCACTTCATGACGACGGAAGTGAGTGCTACGGGGCGATAGTCATTTAGCTCAGTTACCTTAGCTTTCTTGGGAACAGGGACAATGGTGGCCCTCTTAAAGCATGTGGGACCAGCAGACTGGGATAAGGCTTGATTGAATATGTCCGTAAACACACCAGCCAGCTGGTCTGCGCATGCTCTGAGGACGCGGCTGGGGATGCCGTCTGGGCCTGCAGCCTTGCGAGGGTTAACACGTTTAAATGATTTACTCACGTCGGCAGCAGTGAAGGAGAGTCCGCACGTTTTGGTTGCGGGACATTTCAGTGGCACTGTATTGTCCTCAAAGCGGGCAAAAAAAGTGATTTAGTCTGCCTGGGAGCAAGACATCCTGGTCCGTGACGGGGCTTGTTTTCTTTTTGTAATCCGTGATTGACTGTAGACCCTGCCACATACCTCTTGTGTCTGAGCTGTTGAATTGTGACTCTACTTTGTCTCTATAATCAGCAATCAGCAATCACAGGATTCATTCATGCTCCTTAGATGCCAGGTTAGGGTTAATGACTAATTTCCTGTTATGTTCTATGGACCCCCTGAAGTAGCCTTGGCCACCCCCTGGCCACCCCATGTATAAAACTCTAGTTCTGCCACCGACACTGGCACACTCAGACAAGAGTGTTCTGAAATTGAAGTAAATAGTGAGAGTGAATTTGCTACGTCTATCAACAGTTGTTACAGTGACATCATAAACATTCCATTGAAATGGTTTCTTAGACATGTAGCTAGCTAAACAGTGAAGCATAATCCCAACTCATAATGTTACTACCCTGCATGAATCTGCAGGTAGCTAACCAAACAGGTTCAATGTTAGCTAGCTAAAATTAGGTTATAACTAGCAATGCAAATGGCTCTGAGATACTACACATATCATACATGTAATGTTAGGTAGCTAGCCAGCCAGCTAACGTTAGCTAGCTAACAGTACACTTTAATTTGATATGAAAACTACTTCTGTCAAAATTTGAAACGTGTAATGCCATGGTTACCCTTAGTTTGAAGATGTAATCCGGAGCCTTCTGTGTGTTCTCCTTTCGACTCTGTCAGCCTATTTGCAATCAAACGGCAGAATGTTCTCTATCTCCTTAGCTATCATGCTCTTAGTCCACTGATTTCAAAACTCGCTTCTCCAGAAAGTGGAGAGCAACAATTATGCACTTCTTCTACGTGATATCTTTCAAAAAAGCAGTGTTAGAAATGATTACCTACACAGACTGACCTGCTCATATTATAGACAGAAGCGTGCCACATGGGAGACCAATCTGAACTCCTCTCTCGGCATGTCCAGCCCACTCATTATCTCAGCCAATCTTGACTAGCGGGAAGGTTGCTGACTTTTTCCATGGATAAACCAACTAGCCTCGTATACATTTGTTTTTTGTATTTACAGATGGCATATACGTTTGTGCATGAAGGGTGTTGATTTTGCAGTCGTGCATCCTTGGTATCAGATTGTGAAGGTCTATCCCAATGAGTTTCATCTCCTCCTTGGTACTGTAACTTTAACATTTCATATAGATTTTTAATGAGAACCAGTTGAAATGCACTTTATCCGAAAGGTTTATGTCTGTTATGTTAACTGTTGTTGAACACAAAGGTGAAAAGGTCAGGGCAGCTCCCAGTCCTGGTGTTCTGTCCTCTCCATGGATTCTGGCTTTCATTCTCTCATTCCCAGTGAGGGAACACACCTTGTCTGAAGGTTGCTCCTATTCAGTCTATTATTCATACAGTGTCTCTGGGCATTATAATGGGTGGACATGGAATGCATGCATCTACACATGGAACCCAAGACTGAGATGAGCCTGGTTAGAGTATCTTTGATAAGAGGAACAAGTGACATGTGGATGAGTGTAATTGTTTTGGTCACAGTATAGCAAAGGATGGGTGGAAGAGCATATGACCTCGTAGGTGGTATTGCAACACAAGAATATTCTTTACATTTTTAAGAGTGAAAGGGAATGAACTGTTAAAATTTATAGTAAATGATATGATAATAATTAGGCAAAGAATCAGATTCTGCAAAAGGTTTCTTGTTCTTTATTTAGAGAACGTTCTAAATTCAACCAAAATGTGAGTAGTCTTTATACCACCCCACACACCCACACACCCCCATACCCCCCCACACACACAAACAGTAGGTGGGCTGTATCTTTTTCCACATTTCACATTCCTCGTTTACTGTTCACTGTTCTACCCATCTGGCAGTTCCTCGCTGTTTCCTTCCTCCCTCTCTTAGAGGGGCCTTGACAGGGCCTCTTTCCCGTCTAAAGTTTTTCAGAGTTCCAACCAAGTAAAGGTCATGTATAGTTCAATTGTCCTCTGTGTTTTCTCAGTCACACATTTCTCACCCTTAACTTGTCTCAACCAAACCCTATTGGATTTTAGTCTAATTATTCTTTAGTCATTACTTTAAACAATAATTCCCTTATCAGTTACACCAGCTCTGTCAGGAGGAAATGGGCCAAAATTCCCCCAACTTATTGTGGGAAGCTTGTGGAAGGCTACCCAAAGCGTTTGACCCAAGTTAAACAATTTAAAGGCAATGCTACCAAATACTAATTGAGTGTATGTAAACTTCTGACCCACTGGGAATGTGATGAAAGAAATAAAAGCTGAAATGAATCATTCTCTCTACTATTATTCTGACATTTCACATTCTTAAATTATAGTTGTGATCCTAACTGACCTAAAACAGGGAATTCTTACAAGAATGAAATGTCAGGAATTGTGAAAAACTGAGTTTAAATGTATTTGTCTACTTCCTTTTCCGGTCACAACTTGCAAACTTGTTTACGTGTGGCTGTGCGTTTTGTTGCCAACCTATTTTGCTTCCTGACAACTTTACGGTTTTTACTTTTTAATTACCGTTTATATTTGTTTTTTCACTGAACTTTTTTTCATTCATTTTTATTTTACTCCTGATGCTTTATCTGGACATGGTTCGTCAGGACCTCCAACAGCCGAAGCTAAGTAGTAACATTAACATGATGCCTTCTAATTGCAGTCGCTGTACTCAATATACAGGAGAACGATCGCTTTACGGCGAGGATAGCTGTGCTACAAGCCCAGCTTCAGACGCAGTCGTTAGGCAAGGGTAATTTCAGTGTAGGAAAGGATGAAACAGCGTCTGTGCCACCAGTAAGTACAGATTGTAACGTTAGTATAAATCCCCTCGCACAGTCCCACAGCCGGACAACTTTCTCACGATTTCTGGAGGGAAATGCTGTAGGAATGCTCAACCGTCGCTCATTCAGCCAACAGAAACTTTCAACCGGTTTTCCCCATTAAGCAGCGAGTCGGAGTCAGAGGCCGAGCCTTCTCTGGTCTCTACTCCTCCCGTTACGGGGTCTGAGACGCCGAAGCTTCCCACCATTAGCTCTGACAAATTGAAAAATCTAGTCATTGGCAACTCCATTACCCGCAGTATTAGACTTAAAACGAATCATCCAGCGATCATACACTGTTTACCAGGGGGCAGGGCTACCGACGTTAAGGCTAATCTGACGATGGTGCTGGCTAAAGCTAAAACTGGCGAGTGTAGAGAGTATAGAGATATTGTTATCCTTGTCGGCTCCAACGATGTTAGGATGAAACAGTCAGAGATCACCAAGCGCAAAAAAGCTTCAGCGTGTAAATCAACTAGAAAGATGTGTCGCATTGAGTATTTGTATCTGGCCCCCTCCCAGTTAGGGGGAGTGATGAGCTCTACAGCAGAGTCTCACAACTCAATCGCTGGTTGAAAACTGTTTTCTGCCCCTCCCAAAAGATAGAATTTGTAGATAATTGTCCCTCTTTCCGGGACTCACCCACAAACAGGACCAAGCCTGACCTGCTGAGGATTGACGGACTCCATCCTAGCTGGAGGGGTGATCTCATCTTATCTACCAACATAGACAGGGCTCTAACTCCTCTAGCTCCACAATGAAATAGGGTGCAGGCCAGGCAGCAGGCTGTTAGCCAGCCTGTCAGCATAGTGAAGTCTGCCACTAGCACAGTCAGTGTAGTCAGCTCAGCTTTCCTCATTGAGACCGTGTCTGTGCCTCGACCTAGGTCGGGCAAAACTAAACATGGCAGTGTTCGCCTTAGCAATCTCACTAGGATAAAGACCTCCATTCCTGTCATTATTGAAAGAGATTGTGACACCTCACATCTCAAAATAGGGCTACTTAATTTTAGATCCCTTACTTCAAAGGCAATTATAGTCAATGAACTAATCACTGATCATAATCTTGATGTGATTGGCCTGACTGAAACATGGCTTAAGCCTGATGAATTTACTGTGTAAATGAGGCCTCACCTCCTGGCTACACTAGTGACCACATCCCCCATGCATCCCGCAAAGGCGGAGGTGTTGCTAACATTTACGATAGCAAATTTCAATTTACAAAAATAAATGACGTTTTCGTCTTTTGAGCTTCTAGTCATGAAATCATGCAGCCTACTCAATCCCTTTTTATAGCTACTGTTTACAGGCCTCCTGGGCCATATACAGTGTTCCTCATTGAGTTCCCTGAATTCCTTTCGGACCTTGAAGTCATAGCAGATAATATTCAAATTTTTGGTGACTTTAATATTCACATGGAAAAGTCCACAGACCCACTCCAAAAGGCTTTCGGAGCCATCATCTATTCAGTGGGTTTTGTCCAACATGTCACTGTCACAGTCATACTCTGGATCTTTGTTTTGTTGCAAAGCTAACTAAAAAGCAGCATTCCCCAAGAGAGGATGGCTTTCACTTCAGCAGTAATAAATTCATGAACTTCTTTGAGGAAAAGATCATGATTATTAGAAAGCAAATTACAGACTCCTCTTTAAATCTGCGTATTCCTTCAAAGCTCAGTTGTCCTGATTCTGCACAACTCTGCCAGGACCTAGGATCAAGAGAGACACTCAAGTGTTTTAGTACTATATCTCTTGACACAATGATGAAAATAATCATGGCCTCTAAACCTTCAAGCTGCATACTGGACCCTATTCCAACTAAATTACTGAAAGAGCTGCTTCCTGTGCTTGGCCCTCCTATGTTGAACATAATAAACATAATATGTTGAACATTTATATTTTCTTGACCCAGAAAATATAAAAAACTATCAGCCTAAATCGAATCTTCAATTCCTCTCAAAAATTTTAGAAAAGGCTGTTGCGCAGCAACTCACTGCCTTCCTGAAGACAAACAATGTATACGAAATGCTTCAGTCTGGTTTTAGACCCCATCATAGCACTGAGACTGCACTTGTGAAGGTGGTAAATGACCTTTTAATGGCATCAGACCGAGGCTCTGCATCTGTACTCGTGCTCCTAGACCTTAGTGCTGCTTTTGATACCATTGATCACCACATTCTTTTGGAGAGATTGGAAACCCAAATTGGTCTACACGGACAAGTTCTGGCCTGGTTTAGATCTTATCTGTCGGAAAGATATCAGTTTGTCCCTGTGAATGGTTTGTCCTCTGACAAATTAACTGTACATTTTGGTGTTCCTCAAGGTTCCATTTTAGGGCCACTATTGTTTTCACTATATATTTTACCTCTTGGGGATGTCATTCGAAAACATAATGTTAATTTTCACTGCTATGCGGATGACACACAGCTGTGCATTTCAATTAAACATGGTGAAGCCCCAAAATTGCCCTCGCTAGAAGCCTGTGTTTCAGACATAAGGAAGTGGATGGCTGCAAACGTTCTACTTTTAAACTCGGACAAAACAGAGATGCTTTTTCTAGGTCCCAAGAAACAAAGAGATCTTCTGTTGAATCTGACAATTAATCTTAACGGTTGTACAGTCGTCTCAAATAAAACTGTGAAGGACCTCGGCGTTACTCTGGACCCTGATCTCTCTTTTGACGAACATATCAAGACTGTTTCAAAGGACAGCTTTTTTCTGTCTACGTAACATTGCAAAAATCAGAAATGTTCTGTCCAAAAATTATGCAGAAAAATTCATCCATGCATTTGTTAGTCCTAGGTTAGACTACAGCAATGCTCTACTTTCCGGCTACCTGGATAAAGCACTAAATAAACTTCAGTTAGTGCTAAATACGGCTGCTATAATCCTGACTAGAACCAAAAAAATGTATCATATTACTCCAGTGCTAGCCTCGCTACACTGGCTTCCTGTCAAGGCAAGGGCTGATTTCCAGGTTTTACTGCTAACCTACAAAGCATTACATGGGCTTGCTCCTACCTATCTCTCTGATTTGGTCCTGCCGTACATACCTACATGTACGCTACGGTCACAAGACACAGGCCTCCTAATTGTCCCTAGAATTTCTAAGCAAACAGCTGGAGGCAGGGCTTTCTCCTATAGAGCTCAATTTTTATGGAATGGTCTGCCTACCCATGTGAGAGACGCAAACTCGGTTTCAACCTTTAAGTCTTAAGACTCATCTCTTCAGTGGGTCATATGATTGAGTGTAGTCTGGCCCAGGAGTGTGAAGGTGAACGGAAAGGCTCTGGAGCAACGAACCGCCCTTGCTGTCTCTGCCTGGCCGGTTCCCCTCTCTAAACTGGGATTCTCTGCCTCTAACCCTATTACACTGGCTTACTGGGGCTCTTTCATGCCGTCCCTTGGAGGGATGCGTCACTTGAGTGGGTTGAGTCACTGACGTGATCTTCCTGTCTGGGTTGGCGCCGTGGCGTGGCGGAGATCTTTGTGAGCTATACTCGGCCTTGTCTCAGGATGGTAAGTTGGTGGTTGAAGATATCCCTCTAGTGGTGTGGGGGCTGTGCTTTGGCAAAGTGGGTGGGGTTATATCCTTCCTGTTTGGCCCTGTCCGGGGGTATCATTGGATGGGGCCACAGTGTCTCCTGACCCCTCCTGTCTGTGCATCCAGTATTTATGCTGCAGTAGTTTATGTGTCGGGGGGCTAGGGTCAGTTTGTTATACCTGGAGTACTTCTCCTGTCCTATCCGGTGTCCTGTGTGAATTTAAGTATGCTCTCTCTAATTCTCTCTTTCTTTCTCTCTCTCGGAGGACCTGACCCCTAGGACCTTGCCTCAGAACTACCTGGCATGATGACTCCTTGCAGTCACCAGTCCACCTGGCCGTGCTTCTGCTCCAGTTTCAACTGTTCTGCCTGTGATTATTATTATTTGACCATGCTGGTCATTTATGGACATTTGAACATCTTGGCCATGTTCTGTTATAATCTCCACCCGGCACAGCCAGAAGAGGACTGGCCACCCCTCATAGCCTGTTTCCTCTCTACGTTTCTTCCTAGGTTTTGGCCCTTCTAGGGAGTTTTTCGGGCCACCATGCCTCTACACCTGCATTGCTTGCTGTTTGGGTTTTTAGGCTGAGTTTCTGTACAGCACTTTGAGACATCAGCTGATGTCCTGAGCTACCAGAGCCGCCTGTCTGTCAGGAGCTGCCAGAGCCATCCGTCAGTCAGGATCTGCCAGAGCCGTCTGTCAGTCAGGAGCTGCCAGAGCCGCCCGTCAGTCAGGCGCTGCCGGAGCCGCCCGTCAGTCAGGACCTGCCGGAATCTCCTGTCCATTCGGGGCCCGCTGCAGGGGTCCCCAGTTTGAGGTCGGCGGCGGGGGTCGCCGCGACAGGGGCGCCACTTAAGTGGACCGAGACTATGATGGAGTGGGGTCCAGAGCCAGAGCCAGAGCCGCGGACAGACGCCCATCCAGACCCTTCCCTATAGGTTCAGGTTTTGCGGCCGGAGTCCGCACCTTTTGGGAGGGGGGGGGGGGTACTGTCACGTTCTGACCTTAGTTCCTTTAATTTGTCTTTGTGTTAGTATGGTAAGGGCGTGAGTTGGGGTGAACAGTCTATGTTCGTTTTTCTAGGTTGTGTTTAATAATGGGAATTGATGGGAAATTATGTAAAATATATCACTAGCCACTTTAAACAATGCTACCTAATATAATGTTTACATACCCTACATTATTCATCTAATATGTATACGTATATACTGTACTCTATATCATCTACTGCATCTTTATGTAATACATGTATCACTAGCCACTTTAACTATGCCACTTTGTTTACATACTCATCTCATATGTATATACTGCACTCAATACCATCTACTGTATCTTGCCTATGCTGCTCTGAACCATCACTCAATCATATATCTTTATGTACATATTCTTTATCCCCTTACACTTGTGTCTATAAGGTAGTAGTTTTGGAATTGTTAGCTAGATTACTTGTTGGTTATTACTGCATTGTCGGAACTAGAAGCACAAGCATTTCGCTACACTCGCATTAACATCTGCTAACCATGTGTATGTGACAAATAAAATTGGATTTGATTTGATTTGTTTATGGGTTTGGCCTGGTTCTCAATCAGAGGCAGGTGTCGTTCGTTGTCTCTGATTGAGAATCATACTTAGGTAGCCTTTTCCCACCTGTGTTTTGTGGGTGAATGTTTTCTGTTTAGTGTATGTTTAGTGTATGTCACCTTTCAGAAGTGTTTCATTTCATTCTCTGTTGTTACTTTGTTCAGTGTTCTGTTGAATAAATTAACATGGAAACGTACCACGCTGCATATTGGTCCGATCTCTCCTACTCCTCCTCAGACGAGGACGACGATCGTTACAAATATAAAATATACTATGTCTGTAAAATGTATATAGTATGTAACATGTATTTAGTATGTAAAATGTATGTAGTATGTAACATGTATCTAGTATGTAACATGTGTCTAGTATGTATATAGTATATAACATGTATCTAGTATGTAACATGTATATAGGGTGTATATAGTATTAACATGTATCTAGTATGTAACATGTATATAGTATGTAACATGTATATAGTGTGTATATAGTATGTAACATGTATCTAGTATGTAACATGTATATAGGATGTAACATGTACATAGTATGTAACATGTATACAGTATGTAACATGTATATAGTGTGTATATAGTATGTAACATGTATATAGTGTGTATATAGTATGTAACATGTATCTAGTATGTAACATGTATATAGTGTGTATATAGTATGTAACATGTATATAGTATGTAACATGTATATAGTGTGTATATAGTATGTAACATGTATCTAGTATGTAACATGTATATAGGATGTAACATGTACATAGTATGTAACATGTATACAGTATGTAACATGTATATAGTGTGTATATAGTATGTAACATGTATATAGTGTGTATATAGTATGTAACATGTACATAGTATGTAACATGTAAATAGTATGTAACATGTATATAGTATGTAACATGTATATAGTATGTAACATGTATATAGTATGTAACATGTATATAGTGTGTATATAGTATGTAACATGTACATAGTATGTAACATGTAAATAGTATGTAACATGTATATAGTATGTAACATATATATAGTATGTAACATGTATATAGTATGTAACATGTAAATAGTATGTAACATGTATATAGTATGTAACATGTATATAGTGTGTATATAGTATGTAACATGTACATAGTATGTAACATGTAAATAGTATGTAACATGTATATAGTATGTAACATATATATAGTATGTAACATGTATATAGTATGTAACATGTAAATAGTATGTAACATGTATATAGTATGTAACATGTATATAGTGTGTATATAGTATGTAACATGTAAATAGTATGTAACATGTATATAGTATGTAACATGTACATAGTATGTAACATATATAGTATGTATTAGATGGAAGTAGAAGCCTAAGTGTTGACGTCCATTAGTTTACTATAATGTGGGGAGGGGTGGGAGGGTCAGGGGAAAAATAATACATCAATATAATACAAATATATATATGGGGGAAATGATGCAGACAATTACACTGAGAGAAGCCACTATCTATCTGCAATGTTTTTATTTCACCTTTGTTTAACCAGGTAGGCTAGTTGAGAACAAGTAGGAAAAAAATGGAAAAAAGGGAGTCTATATACATTGTGTGCAAAAGGCATGAGGAGGTAGGCGAATAATTACAATTTAGCAGATTAACACTGGAGTGATAAATGATCAGATGGTCATGTACAGGTAGAGATACTGGTGTGCAAAAGAGCAGAAAAGTAAATAAATATAAACAGTATGGGGAAGAGGTAGGTAAATTTGGGTGGGCTATTTACCGATAGACTATGTACAGCTGCAGCGATCGGTTAGCTGCTCAGATAGTAGATGTTTGAAGTTGGTGAGGGAGATAAAAGTCTCCAACTTCAGCGATTTTTGCAATTCATTCCAGTCACAGGCAGCAGAGAACTGGAACAAAAGGCGGCCAAATTAGGTGTTGGCTTTAGGGAAGATCAGTGAGATACACCTGCTGGAGCGCGTGCTACAGGTGGGTGTTGCCATCGTGACCAGTGAACTGAGATAAGGCGGCGCTTTACCTAGCATGGACTTGTAGATGACCTGGAGCCAGTGGGTCTGGCGACTAATATGTAGCGAGGGCCAGCCGACTAGAGCATACAGGTCGCAGTGGTGGGTGGTATAAGGTGCTTTAGTAACAAAACGGATGGCACTGTGATAAACTGCATCCAGTTTGCTGAGTAGAGTAATGGAAGCCATTTTGTAGATGACATCGCCAAAGTCGAGGATCGGTAGGATAGTCAGTTTTACTAGGGTAAGTTTGGCGGCGTGCGTGAAGGAGGCTTTGTTGCGGAATAGAAAGCCGACTCTAGATTTGATTTTAGATTGGAGATGTTTGATATGAGTCTGGAAGGAGAGTTTACAGTCTAGCCAGACACCTAGGTACTTATTTTTTTTAAATTTTTTTAACCTTTATTTAACCAGGTAGGCAAGTTGAGAACAAGTTCTCATTTACAATTGCGACCTGGCCAAGATAAAGCAAAGCAGTTCAACAGATAAAACGACACAGAGTTACACATGGAGTAAAAACAAACATACAGTCAATAATGCAGTATAAACAAGTCTATATACAATGTGAGCAAATGAGGTGAGAAGGGAGGTAAAGGCAAAAAAGGCCATGATGGCAAAGTAAATACAATATAGCAAGTAAAATACTGGAATGGTAGTTTTGCAATGGAAGAATGTGCAAAGTAGAAATAAAAAAATAATGGGGTGCAAAGGAGCAAAATAAATAAATAAATTAAAATTAAATACAGTTGGGAAAGAGGTAGTTGTTTGGGCTAAATTATAGGTGGGCTATGTACAGGTGCAGTAATCTGTGAGCTGCTCTGACAGTTGGTGCTTAAAGCTAGTGAGGGAGATAAGTGTTTCCAGTTTCAGAGATTTTTGTAGTTCGTTCCAGTCATTGGCAGCAGAGAACTGGAAGGAGAGGCGGCCAAAGAAAGAATTGGTTTTGGGGGTGACTAGAGAGATATACCTGCTGGAGCGTGTGCTACAGGTGGGAGATGCTATGGTGACCAGCGAGCTGAGATAAGGGGGGACTTTACCTAGTAGGGTCTTGTAGATGACATGGAGCCAGTGGGTTTGGCGACGAGTATGAAGCGAGGGCCAGCCAACGAGAGCGTACAGGTCGCAATGGTGGGTAGTATATGGGGCTTTGGTGATAAAACGGATTGCACTGTGATAGACTGCATCCAATTTGTTGAGTAGGGTATTGGAGGCTATTTTGTAAATGACATCGCCAAAGTCGAGGATTGGTAGGATGGTCAGTTTTACAAGGGTATGTTTGGCAGCATGAGTGAAGGATGCTTTGTTGCGAAATAGGAAGCCAATTCTAGATTTAACTTTGGATTGGAGATGTTTGATATGGGTCTGGAAGGAGAGTTTACAGTCTAACCAGACACCTAAGTATTTGTAGTTGTCCACGTATTCTAAGTCAGAGCCGTCCAGAGTAGTGATGTTGGACAGGCGGGTAGGTGCAGGTAGCGATCGGTTGAAGAGCATGCATTTAGTTTTACTTGTATTTAAGAGCAATTGGAGGCCACGGAAGGAGAGTTGTATGGCATTGAAGCTTGCCTGGAGGGTTGTTAACACAGTGTCCAAAGAAGGGCCGGAAGTATACAGAATGGTGTCGTCTGCGTAGAGGTGGATCAGGGACTCACCAGCAGCAAGAGCGACCTCATTGATGTATACAGAGAAGAGAGTCGGTCCAAGAATTGAACCCTGTGGCACCCCCATAGAGACTGCCAGAGGTCCGGACAGCAGACCCTCCGATTTGACACACTGAACTCTATCAGAGAAGTAGTTGGTGAACCAGGCGAGACAATCATTTGAGAAACCAAGGCTGTCGAGTCTGCCGATGAGGATATGGTGATTGACAGAGTCGAAAGCCTTGGCCAGATCAATGAATACGGCTGCACAGTAATGTTTCTTATCGATGGCGGTTAAGATATCGTTTAGGACCTTGAGCGTGGCTGAGGTGCACCCATGACCAGCTCTGAAACCGGATTGCATAGCAGAGAAGGTATGGTGAGATTCTAAATGGTCGGTAATCTGTTTGTTGACTTGGCTTTCGAAGACCTTAGAAAGGCACGGTAGGATAGATATAGGTCTGTAGCAGTTTGGGTCAAGAGTGTCCCCCCCTTTGAAGAGGGGGATGACCGCAGCTGCTTTCCAATCTTTGGGAATCTCAGACGACACGAAAGAGAGGTTGAACAGGCTAGTAATAGGGGTGGCAACAATTTCGGCAGATAATTTTAGAAAGAAAGGGTCCAGATTGTCTAGCCCGGCTGATTTGTAGGGGTCCAGATTTTGCAGCTCTTTCAGAACATCAGCTGAATGGATTTGGGAGAAGGAGAAATGGGGAAGGCTTGGGCGAGTTGCTGTTGGGGGTGCAGTGCTGTTGTCCGGGGTAGGAGTAGCCAGGTGGAAAGCATGGCCAGCCGTAGAAAAATGCTTATTGAAATTCTCAATTATGGTGGATTTATCAGTGGTGACAGTGTTTCCTATCTTCAGTGCAGTGGGCAGCTGGGAGGAGGTGTTCTTATTCTCCATGGACTTTACAGTGTCCCAGAACTTTTTGGAGTTAGTGTTGCAGGAAGCAAATTTCTGCTTGAAAAAGCTAGCCTTGGCTTTTCTAACTGCCTGTGTATAATGATTTCTAGCTTCCCTGAACAGCTGCATATCACGGGGGCTGTTCGATGCTAATGCAGAACGCCATAGGATGTTTTTGTGTTGGTTAAGGGCAGTCAGGTCTGGGGAGAACCAAGGGCTATATCTGTTCCTGGTTCTAAATTTCTTAAATGGGGCATGTTTATTTAAGATGGTTAGGAAGGCATTTAAAAAAAATATCCAGGCATCCTCTACTGACGGGATGAGATCAATATCCTTCCAGGATACCCCGGCCAGGTCGATTAGAAAGGCCTGCTCGCAGAAGTGTTTCAGGGAGCGTTTTACAGTGATGAGTGGAGGTCGTTTGACCGCTGACCCATTACGGATGCAGGCAATGAGGCAGTGATCGCTGAGATCTTGGTTGAAGACAGCAGAGGTGTATTTAGAGGGGAAGTTGGTTAGGATGATAGCTATGAGGGTGCCCGTGTTTAAGGTTTTGGGGAGGTACCTGGTAGGTTCATTGATTATTTGTGTGAGATTGAGGGCATCAAGTTTAGATTGTAGGATGGCTGGGGTGTTAAAGCATGTTCCAGTTTAGGTTGCCTAGCAGCACGAACTCTGAAGATAGATGGGTGGTTATAGATGTCCACATATTCTAGGTCGGAACCATCCAGGGTGGTGATGCTAGTCGGGCGTGCGGGTGCAGGCAGCAAACGGTTGAAAAGCATGCATTTGGTTTTACTAGCGTTTAAGAGCAGTTGGAGGCCACGGAAGGAGTGTTGTATGGCATTGAAGCTCGTTTGGAGGTTAGATAGCACAGTGTCCAAGGACGGGCCGGAAGTATACAGAATGGTGTCGTCTGCGTAGAGGTGGATCAGAGACTCACCAGCAGCAAGAGCAACATCATTGATATATACAGATGATCTACCCTCTAAAACGATATGTATAAATAACAAATACAACATTTTACATACTGTTCTAATGTTCAGGTAATCATTTACTACATACTGTTCTATTGTTCAGGTAATCATTTACTAGATACTGTTCTATTGTTCAGGTAATCATTTACTACATACTGTTCTATTGTTCAGGTAATCATTTACTACATACTGTTCTATTGTTCAGGTAATCATTTACTACATACTGTTCTATTGTTCAGGTAATCATTTACTACATACTGTTCTATTGTTCAGGTAATCATTTACTACATACTGTTCTATTGTTCAGGTAATCATTTACTACATACTGTTCTATTGTTCAGGTAATCATTTACTACATACTGTTCTATTGTTCAGGTAATCATTTACTACATACTGTTCTATTGTTCAGGTAATCATTTACTACATACTGTTCTATTGTTCAGGTAATCATTTACTACATACTGTTCTATTGTTCAGGTAATCATTTACTACATACTGTTCTATTGTTCAGGTAATCATTTACTACATACTGTTCTATTGTTCAGGTAATCATTTACTACATACTGTTCTATTGTTCAGGTAATCATTTACTACATACTGTTCTATTGTTCAGGTAATCATTTACTACATACTGTTCTATTGTTCAGGTAATCATTTACTACATACTGTTCTATTGTTCAGGTAATCATTTACTACATACTGTTCTATTGTTCAGGTAATCATTTACTACATACTGTTCTATTGTTCAGGTAATCATTTACTACATACTGTTCTATTGTTCAGGTAATCATGTGGAATGATGTCCGATCATCATTTTGTTTTTGTTGTTTGAATGAACATCTTTGTTATAATATCACAAACTGATGTGGCAGTTTCACCTCTATGAAACTCAAATTTAAGGTCAGGGTCAAAAGGAGACATGGACTGGGTAATGGATGGACAGGTTGAGATATGACTAGAGGAAGGGTGTAGTCTGAGGAGGAGGAAAGATAAAGTTCCTAGGAATACGTATTCTGTAGAACTCTGAATGGTGAATCATTTACCAACTTAACTGGAGAAAGTGTATAAAAGAGAAACTCAGATCTTCGATGTGACACTTTCTCCCAGAGAAGACACATTCTCCCAGAGAAGACACATTCTCCCAGAGAAGACACATTCTCCCAGAGAAGATACATTCTCCCAGAGAAGATACATTCTCCCAGAGAAGACACATTCTACCAGAGAAGACACTATCTCCCAGAGAAGACACATTCTACCAGAGAAGAACTCAACTTCGCAGGTAAAGAAATGACTTCCAATGAAAGGTTCCGATGTGTACATGAGTATGTCTGTGTTACTATAAAGGCCAGGGTGGTGGTGGGATACATGTGTTTCTCTTGTTCCACTAACACCATAACACCTGATTCAGATGATCAAAGAATCAGAGTCTTCAATTTGGATCATAATTAATGTAAGAGGAAAACAAATACATAACTAATGCTGTCCTCTAGGGGGTGGTGTTACCCCTCCTGATGTGTCAATACGTGCTTTAGTGTTGTTTTTTCAGTTAACCAATTCATTTTACATCATTATAAAGAATCATTTGACTCAGCCGAGAACAACTGTCTGTTTTAGTATCTGTTTAGGGTGTTTAGTATCTGTTTAGGGTGTTTAGTATCTGTTTAGGGTGTTTAGTATCTGTTTAGGGTGTTTAGTATCTGTTTAGGGTGTTTAGTATCTGTTTAGGGTGTTTAGTATCTGTTTAGGGTGTTTAGTATCTGTTTAGGGTGTTTAGTATCTGTTTAGGGTGTTTAGTATCTGTTTAGGGTGTTTAGTGTCTGTTTAGGGTGTTTAGTATCTGTTTAGGGTGTTTAGTATCTGTTTAGGGTGTTTAGTGTCTGTTTAGGGTGTTTAGTATCTGTTTAGGGTGTTTAGTATCTGTTTAGGGTGTTTAGTATCTGTTTAGGGTGTTTAGTATCTGTTTAGGGTGTTTAGTATCTGTTTAGGGTGTTTAGTATCTGTTTAGGGTGTTTAGTATCTGTTTAGGGTGTTTAGTATCCGTTTGGGGTGTTTTAGTGCATCCTTGAAGTCTTCATTTTATCAAGCCTTGTTTCCCCTTTAGGACACCTGGAGAATATACTTAGTAAAGCTGGTCGCTAATTCCTTCATATTTTATACTTATCAGATGTCCTGGTCTTTGGTGTATTTAGTGTGTCATTTCATGATTCATATGATGGGTTGACCAATGTCACGATGTATTCTCACTTTACAGACACTTGTCTCCAACAACACAAAATGGCTTCTAAATACATCACAGAAATTGCCATCTCCACTACCCCTGGAATGGACCAACAGCTTCATGACCAAGACTATGACAAGATACATGTCAACCTCAACAAAGGCACTTCATCCACCACCAAAGTTTACATCTGGTACAAAAAGGGCAATGGTAAACCCATCACCAGAGTCCAGTTTTCATTCACTGATGAAATGAAGGATGTCCTGAAAAAAGCAAGGTTCACTGAGCTCCCAGAAAACCTCAACTCTGGAACACAAGGAGACGTCATCCAGCTGTGGTACTATAGTGGTGCAAGCCCTAAGTATGACATTCCCATTGAAGATCTCTTCCTCACCACTAATGAGAAAGAAGAGGCCCACCAATTCAAGCTCGGCTGGGAAAGGTTACCATGCAATCTGAACCGCAGTAACTCAGGAGATTTCATCACCCTCTGGTTGAAGAGAAAGAGTAAGACCTACATCTGTGACGTTGCTGCCGCCACCTCATTCCAACAACACATCGACCTTTCCAAAGAGGGCTACATCCGGCTGGATGAAGATCTCAGTAGAGGTTCTGGAGGAAAACCCATCTTCCTCTGGTACCGTCAATCCACCACAGTGGGCGGCGGGATCACTGAGATGATTGCATGCATCAACCGTGAGCAGGATTCCATCCTAGTGGAGCGTGGTTTCACCATGGTGAATGTTAACCTCAATGAGGGAACATGCGGTCAGCCAGTGTATGTCTGGTTCAAGAAAGATGGATCTCTCCCTATCAAGGCCTTGACCGTTACATCCAACCCTGATGTAACTGGCCCTTATGACGAGGCCGGCTTGATCCTCATCGATAGAAATCTGAATGCTGGCAACAGTGGTGTGCCCCTCTACCTCTGGTATGGCAAATAAAAACCTGAGTTGGAGAGGCAGAATCAGCCCCAAAATATGGCCAGATATTAGCTTTTGCATGGCAATATATCAGTTTAATTTTTTAATCTTTTTCTGACACTCAATGTTATCTTTTATGTCATAAAGTCACTGTCAGAGAAAATTTTGAACGTTTTCTTTCAATCAATTAACAATTGAATTATATAAACGATATTTTAGCAGCAGGTTTAAGTCGTCTGAATATACCAAGGGGGTGTAAGGTTTTATATTGCATTGTGTTAGTCAGATATTATTTTGAAAAACCTGAGTAAAGTAATATAATTAAAATGATTCCTGTGTAACACTGATCATTCTGTTAATCAATAAAGAAAGCATAGCAAATGAGAACATTGTACCTTTTAATTCATCAACTGCTTGATCTTATCACAAAGGCCTGATAACACCTACTGTACATTAACATTTATATTATAATGACCAGGAATGGGAGAGTACAAAGCTCACAAATGCACACTAAGGTTGATAATGTAAAGATCTGATAAATAACATAACTAAAGGTTTGTTTCACTGAGAACTCACATTTGACAGTTTGGGTGCCTTGCAGATTGTAGGATATTTTTTCTTTGACTTGATCATCCAGTCTTCTATCTATATCATTTGTTCCGGCTCTCAATGCAATATTTCCGTGGTGCAAAACAGCACAGATTATAAGAACAATTCTAATACAATCAGCGTGATTAACTTTGAAACGTTTTTTAACAATGTGGGTTAAATCTGAAAGGAGAAGCCACCCTGCCACTGATTTGGTAACCAGCTGAGGGATGGGGCTGGAGAAATGTAACCACTCAAATGCATAGATAGAACTGTGGATGTAAGGACTGACCATCCATGATATCAACATTAGTTGTAACCATGTTTTGAGGTCGTACAGTGTTTGTTTACAATTACATCGTTGACAAACAAAGTAAAGCAACATTGTGTTGTCATGAGAATCAATAATAAACAGTTGTTATGTTCACTACTCAGCCCCTTGTGTTTTATTGTTGTGTGTTCCTTTTGACTCACATTATCTGTCCTATGGGAGCCACCGTATCTGCTTCCTGTTATGAATGTGAGGAGAGTTGTAGCTAATAAACACCCCAGCAGTTTATAAAGAATTTAGTTGGTCTCGTTCTTTCAACATAACAGTATTCTCTCTCTTTTTCTAGTTTTTACCCCCTTTTTCTCCCCAACTTCATGGAGTCCAATTGGTAGTTCCAGTCTTGTCTCGTGGCTGCACCATACGGACTCAGGAGAGGCCGCACTGCTTCTTGACACAATGCCCACTTAACCCGGAAGCCAGCCGCACCAATGTGACGAAGGAAACACCGTGCACCTGGCGACCGTGTCAGCGTGCACTGTACCCGGCCTGCCACAGGAGACGCTAGTGTGCGATGGGACAAGGACATCCCTGTCGCCCAGAATCTCTAGTTGCACAGCTATCACTGCAATGCAGTGCCTTAGACCCCATACGCCACTAGGGAGCTCCGTAACATTATTCTCAAGTATTCAAGGCCCTCCCCCGCCCTCCTTTTGGCAAATCTGTCCACAACTCTATTTTGCTCTTCCCTTCCTATAGGCAGAAACTCAAACAGGAAGCAACTGTGCTAATTAGCTAAGGACTAATCAACACTTCAGGATTGTTTTGATCACAGACATTTTAGTACCCATATCAAAATTGTCTGTACTGTCAAAGGTACTGGAGTCCTTAGTTAGTAGGCAGCTAAAGACCTACTTCCAAGAAAACAACTTCTTAAATGGAATGCAATCAGGTTTTAGGTCTGGCCACAGCACTGTTTCAGCAACATTGAAGGTTTTAAATGACATCCACTGTGCTCTTGATAAGTTGTTACATTGTGTGTCTGTTTTTATTGATTGTTGAAGGCATTTGACACCGTGGACCATGCTGTGTTAGTGCAAAGGTTAAAATGTTGTGGAATTACTGGTCATGCTCTAGATTGGTTTATAAATTACCTATCAAATCGTTCACAATGTGTAAAGGTGGATGGATGTAAATCTGAGTCCATAGAGTTGTGCTCAGGTGTTCCGCAAGGTACTATTTTGGGCCCACTGTTGTTAATTTTGTATATCAACAACATTGGGGATCTTATTGAAACATCAGATGTTCATTTTTATTCAGATTTCGACAGAAATATGGCTGAGACAATATGGGGCTACAAGAATGATCAGATTAATATTGCCATTGAGAAAATTCAAAACAAAACGAGACATGACCTTTTTAGAGGTCAGTAATACGCATTCTTGTGTTCTAACTACCCGCTATTCAAAGTGCTCTGAACAAATTAAGGGAATTGTTCACAAACATTGACACATCCTAAAATCCGATGATCGTCTCGGTAATGTGTTTTCGGACCTTCCCTTGGTCGTATTCTCGCGGGGCAGAAATCTCAGACCAATTGGTACACTCTGATTTACCACCCCAAGATATTTCTGAACGTCTATTTGCGCCCCTACTGGATGGAAATTACAGTGTAATGGCTGTGCTCAATGCAATGGCACTTATAAATGTAGATCCTTCAAACACCCACAAACAGGGAAATCGATCCCAATCAAAGGCGTTATTACGTGCTCCACTAAGGCAGTTATTTATCTTATAATTTGTCCTTGTGGTAAAAATTATGTAGGTAAAACAAAGCGCTAATTAAAAGTACGTATCTCAGAGCATCGTAGCACCATTAGGTGTAAAAACTTTACTTATCCAGTTGCGGCCCACTTCTTGGAGGCAGGCCACTCCATTTCGTCTCTGCGTTATATTGGCATCGAACATGTCACCCTCCCTAGGAGAGGGGGTGACCTTGATAATTTATTGTCAAAACAAGAGGCTGCCTGGATCTTTAACTTAAAGACCCTTGCGCCCTTCGGTCTCAACGTAGACTTTGATCTGAAGCCATTCTTGTGATTAATGTGACTTTGCCATTGTAATTGTTTGTAGCTTGTGTAGTCAAATTAATCTATGATCGTATGCTATCCATTTGTTGTTTGTATGCTGTTCTTTGTATGCCATTTTAATATTTGATTATTAACCAATGATATTAGGCCACTCTTGGCCATGATTACAGACACCTGTGTCTTTTGACACTACATAAACGAGTCATCCCGCAGTGTTTGTGATTATACCCTGATGAAGACAGCTTGGCTGTCCAAACGTTGGTAATTACATTGTTGCATCTGAGCTCCTAGAGTGTGCGGGTCTCTTTTATTTTCAAGATCTCAATGAGAATAACCTGTATAAATAAAGGATAAATAATAATAAAATAATAAAATAATAAGGATAAAAAATACAAATGTTTTTTCACCCATGAACAGGGAGTACAGACATGCACGCCTCCAACTCAATCCTCCCCGTATCCATATCAACGGTGGAGAAGGCTCAACGACAGATTTGTACCTTGTCAGCTCGGGGATATGAACTTGCAACCTTTACAGTTACTAGTCCAACACTCTAACCACTAAGCTACCCTGACGCGCCTCTGTCATCATGAAGTGCATTGAGAGACTAGTCACGGATCATATCACCTCTACTGTACCTGTCATCCTAGACCCACTTCCATTTGCTTACCACCCCAATAGATCTACAGACGATGCAATCGCCATCACTCTGCACACTGCCCTATCCCATCTGGATAAGAGGAATACCTATGCAATAATGTTTACATATCTGGCATTACTCATCTCATGTGTATATACTGTATTCTATACTATTCTACTGTATCTCAGTTCATGTATTACTCATCTCATGTGTATATACTGTATTCTACTGTATCTCAGTCTATGTATTACTCATCTCATGTGTATATACTGTATTCTACTGTATCTCAGTCTATGTATTACTCATCTCATATGTATATACTGTATTCTACTGTATCTCAGTCCATGTATTACTCATCTCATGTGTATATATACTGTATTCTACTGTATCTCAGTCTATGCATTACTCATCTCATGTGTATATACTGTATTCTACTGTATCTCAGTCCATGTATTACTCATCTCATGTGTATATATACTGTATTCTACTGTATCTCAGTCTATGCATTACTCATCTCATGTGTATATACTGTATTCTACTGTATCTCAGTCCATGTATTACTCATCTCATGTGTATATATACTGTATTCTACTGTATCTCAGTCCATGCTGCTCTGACATCACTCGTCCATATATGTTCAGCTGGAAAAAATGAAGAGACCACTGCAAAATGATCAGTTTCTCTTGGTTTTACTATTTATAGTTACGAGTTTTGGTAAAAAACAATGCAATGAAAATAAGTTCATATTCATATTTTATTCACATTGTCATTTTTCATGACAATCTGACTTCAAACGTGCTGTTTTATAAAGTCCTAGGTCCTAGTATTATTGATTTGTTATTGTTTTATTTCGCCTTTATTTAACTAGTGTGTCTGATGCTGTTGTCTATTACAATAGTGGACCTCTTTGGAGAACTAGTGTGTCTGATGCGGTTGTCTATTACAATGGTGGACCTCTTTGGGGAACTAGTGTGTCTGATGCTGTTGTCTATTACAATGGTGGACCTCTTTGGAGAACTAGTGTGTCTGATGCTGTTGTCTATTACAATGGTACACCTCTTTGGAGAACTAGTGTGTCTGATGCTGTTGTCTATTACAATGGTACACCTCTTTGGAGAACTAGTGTGTCTGATGCTGTTGTCTATTACAATGGTACACCTCTTTGGAGAACTAGTGTGTCTGATGCTGTTGTCTATTACAATGGTACACCTCTTTGGAGAACTAGTGTGTCTGATGCTGTTGTCTATTACAATGGTACACCTCTTTGGAGAACTAGTGTGTCTGATGCTGTTGTCTATTACAATGGTACACCTCTTTGGAGAACTAGTGTGTCTGATGCTGTTGTCTATTACAATGGTACACCTCTTTGGAGAACTAGTGTGTCTGATGCTGTTGTCTATTACAATGGTACACCTCTTTGGAGAACTAGTGTGTCTGATGCTGTTGTCTATTACAATGGTACACCTCTTTGGAGAACTAGTGTGTCTGATGCTGTTGTCTATTACAATGGTACACCTCTTTGGAGAACTAGTGTGTCTGATGCTGTTGTCTATTACAATGGTACACCTCTTTGGAGAACTAGTGTGTCTGATGCTGTTGTCTATTACAATGGTACACCTCTTTGGAGAACTAGTGTGTCTGATGCTGTTGTCTATTACAATGGTACACCTCTTTGGAGAACTAGTGTGTCTGATGCTGTTGTCTATTACAATGGTACACCTCTTTGGAGAACTAGTGTGTCTGATGCTGTTGTCTATTACAATGGTACACCTCTTTGGAGAACTAGTGTGTCTGATGCTGTTGTCTATTACAATGGTACACCTCTTTGGAGAACTAGTGTGTCTGATGCTGTTGTCTATTACAATGGTACACCTCTTTGGAGAACTAGTGTGTCTGATGCTGTTGTCTATTACAATGGTACACCTCTTTGGAGAACTAGTGTGTCTGATGCTGTTGTCTATTACAATGGTACACCTCTTTGGAGAACTAGTGTGTCTGATGCTGTTGTCTATTACAATGGTACACCTCTTTGGAGAACTAGTGTGTCTGATGCTGTTGTCTATTACAATGGTACACCTCTTTGGAGAACTAGTGTGTCTGATGCTGTTGTCTATTACAATGGTACACCTCTTTGGAGAACTAGTGTGTCTGATGCTGTTGTCTATTACAATGGTACACCTCTTTGGAGAACTAGTGTGTCTGATGCTGTTGTCTATTACAATGGTACACCTCTTTGGAGAACTAGTGTGTCTGATGCTGTTGTCTATTACAATGGTACACCTCTTTGGAGAACTAGTGTGCATGATGCTGTTGTCTATTACAATGGTACACCTCTTTGGAGAACTAGTGTGTCTGATGCTGTTGTCTATTACAATGGTACACCTCTTTGGAGAACTAGTGTGCATGATGCTGTTGTCTATTACAATGGTACACCTCTTTGGAGAACTAGTGTGTCTGATGCTGTTGTCTATTACAATGGTACACCTCTTTGGAGAATTAGTGTCAACACTTTATAAATGGATTGATTCTCTTTCCCTCCCATAGATGACTTCCTAAGCAACATTCATACATCTCTCATCCAACAACTGAGAAGAAAAGGATTCAAATCAGGGAAAAAAACAATAATGTTTGAATCTCATCAGAATCCCTTTGATTAACATCTATTTACATTTCAGCACTAAGGCCCGAGGAGGTGTGGTATGTGGCCAATATACCACGGCTAAGGGCTGTTCTTAAGGCCCGAGGAGGTGTGGTATGTGGCCAATATACCACGGCTAAGGGCTGTTCTTAAGGCCCGAGGAGGTGTGGTATGTGGCCAATATACCACGGCTAAGGGCTGTTCTTAAGGCCCGAGGAGGTGTGGTATGTGGCCAATATACCACGGCTAAGGGCTGTTCTTAAGGCCCGAGGAGGTGTGGTATGTGGCCAATATACCACGGCTAAGGGCTGTTCTTAAGGCCCGAGGAGGTGTGGTATGTGGCCAATATACCACGGCTAAGGGCTGTTCTTAAGGCCCGAGGAGGTGTGGTATGTGGCCAATATACCACGGCTAAGGGCTGTTCTTAAGGCCCGAGGAGGTGTGGTATGTGGCCAATATACCACGGCTAAGGGCTGTTCTTAAGGCCCGAGGAGGTGTGGTATGTGGCCAATATACCACGGCTAAGGGCTGTTCTTAAGGCCCGAGGAGGTGTGGTATGTGGCCAATATACCACGGCTAAGGGCTGTTCTTAAGGCCCGAGGAGGTGTGGTATGTGGCCAATATACTACGGCTAAGGGCTGTTCTTAAGGCCCGAGGAGGTGTGGTATGTGGCCAATATACCACGGCTAAGGGCTGTTCTTAAGGCATGAAAGCAATGTAAAGTATATGGCCAATATACCTTAGCCGCGGAATATTGGCCGTATACTACGAACCCCAGAGGTGCCTTATTGCTATTATAAACTGGTTACCAATGGAATTACAGCAGTAACGATAAATGTTTTGTCATACCTGTGGTTTAAGTTCTGTTTTACCACAGCGGTTCAGCCAATCAGCATTCAGTGTTCGAACCACCCAGTTTAAATTCATAAATAAATCCTATATTAATGTCACAAACCACATTCACCATCAAACAGCCAATCTGTCGTCACTTTTAGTGAGTTAATCTGCAAAGATTCACATCTCATAATCTGGCATCCTGTTTCTCTCTTCAGACTGATGTATCAGCATTAAAATGTGTTCATTTCTACACAAATCTGGTCATCATCTACAGAACAGACAGAAAGGGTGTCATTTTACAATACAGTAGCCTACATGGTAACCGTCCATCCACAACCATGAGTGTTAGTCGGTCAGCAGAAGAGATGCTGGAAACAGAACAGAGTTCTGGTTAGGAGTTACAGTAAGAGAGAGTACTCCTCTCTATTTACACTCAGACACACTAAACGGGGTGGAAAACCTATTCTCAGTGACATTTACTCTTCATTTTAACAGTTTATTCCCTTTCAGTTTATTCTTGTGTTGCAATACCACCTACGATGTGTGAGGTCATATGCTCTTCCACCCATCCTTGGGTTTAATGTGACCAAAACAATTACACTCATCCACATGTCACTTGTTCCTCTTATCAAAGATACTCAAACCAGGCTCATCTCAGTCTTGGGTTCCATGTGTAGACTCATGCATTCCCATGTCCACCTGTTATAATGCCCAGAGACACTGTATGAATAATAGACGGAATAGGTGCAACCTTCAGACAAGGTGTGTTCCCTCACTGGGAATGAGAGAATGAAAGCCAGAATCCATGGAGAGGACAGAACACCAGGACTGGGAGCTGCCCTGACCTTTTCACCTTCGTGTTCAGCAACAGTTAACATAACAGACGTTTAGGATAAAGTGCATTTCAACTGGTTCACGTTAAAAATCTTAATGAAATGTTAAAGTTACAGTACCAAGGAGGAGATGAAACTCATTGGGATAGACCTTCACAATCTGATACCAAGGATGCACGACTGTCAGATGACCTTGGTCTTCAAAGGTCAAACCAGCGTCCCAGTCCACCACTGTCCATATGGAACAGCATTGTACCATTATACCTACCAGAGGACCTAGTGCCATTCACTGCTGGGGATTTTGTTCATTATAACAGAGATGCACATCTCCAGTCCTAAAATGTAAAAGTGTCAGTCTGGTTTTTATCTGATCTGATCATTACTAGGGGAAAGAACATGAGCAAACACTACAGAATGTAGAAATGTATTGTGTAGAACACAGATATGACAGTGTTATGGAGAATCATTACAGTACAACACATACTTTCTGTAACATTTGCTGAGTGGATTCTGTGGTCAATGTATGAGTTCATTTGGCTCATGTATCAAGTGCTAAAGAAAAGAGAAATCTAACTGAGCACCGTGTCAGCGTTTAAAGTGTCCTCTCTCCTTTCTGTTTAGAAACACATGACATTCATTTACAGTCCAACTTTACTCTGTGCAAGAAAAGGGCTACAGTACTGGATTTATAATCATGTTCACTGCTAAAGGCGGTTTGGAGATGTTGTCAAGAAACAAGTGAAATTGTTGTTGGCATCCTTACGATTCAAGTGTTTGTCGCCACAATAATCACAATTTATGAGGCACAAGTGTTCTGAGAAGTGTGTTTCTTTAAACATGGTGACAGATCTCAACTCACTATACTCACATACTCCTCTGTGGGTTGCTAAGGTTACTGTCCTGGACAGACCAACACGTATCTTTCATTATTACAGGTCTTTAGATGTGGGAATGACATACATACAATGTAAAGGTGGTGAAACACATCAGAACAATGTGCTATTTCCCCACAATGGGAGATAGAGAGAGAGAAATAGAAAGAGAGAGGCTTTTATAAGTGTTAATATACAACTATAAACTCAACTGAATTTAATCTCTGGTGCTTCAACATGTTCAGAAAAGAGAGTGCTGCTATTCCACCTTCTGGCCACTAGAGGGAGGGATTTCTCCTGGAACTCAAACATGTCTGTCTGCTTCTTGGTCAGCTTTGCCATCTCCCGGCAGTCGCCCTGGACCAGGGCGGATGTGGACAGGATCTCCAGTAAGCCTCCCTTTGGAGGAGTAGGATCTCCATGTGAACTTCATCTCAGTGATCCCGCCGCCCACTGTGGTGGATTGACGGTACCAGAGGAAGATGGGTTTTTCTCCAGAACCTCTACTGAGATCTTCATCCAGCCGGATATAGCCCTCTTTGGAAAGGTTGATGTGTTGTTGGAATGAGGTGGTGGCAGCAACGTCACAGACGTAGGTCTTACTCTTTCTCTTCAACCAGAGGGTGATGAAATCTCCTGAGTTACATTGCATGGTAGTCTTTCCCAGCCGTGTTTGAAATGAGCAGCCTCTGCATTCACATTAGTTAATACGTTTTACCTGTCCTCCAGTACCCAGTTCAGGTCTCATTTTACCCTGCCCTACCTTAAAGAGCCTGAGTGTTACACATTTCTGCATTAGTTCAACTTAGCTTTTCTAAGTAAAATGTTTGCTTCTTAGTTTTCTTTATTCATTCTCGTTTTTTAAGTTCCTGAAGTAAAACATGTTGAGTTGGATTTAATACAGTTGTAGTGCCCGGGGTGTAGTGGAGGAAGGAGTCAGACGCAGGAGACAGAGAGTTCAGAGTAGCGCTACTTCTTTATACACCAACCCAGTGAAAACAGACGCCACTCAAAACAAATACCCCAAAACACAGGGGAACTAAAACAGCCCCAAAACACAGGGGAACTAAAACAGCCCCAAAACACAGGGGAACTAAAACAGCCCCAAAACACAGGGGAACTAAAACAGCCCCAAAACAAAGGTGAACTAAACAGCCCCAAAACACAGGGGAACTAAACAGCCCCAAAACAAAGGGGAACTAAACAGCCCCAAAACACAGGGGAACTAAACAGCCCCAAAACAAAGGGGAACTAAACAGTCCCAAAACACAGGGGAACTAAACAGTCCCAAAACAAATAGGAACTAAACAGCCCCAAAACAAAGGGGAACTAAACAGTCCCAAAACACAGGGGAACTAAACAGTCCCAAAACACAGGGGAACTAAACAGCCCCAAAACAAAGGGGAACTAAACAGTCCCAAAAATAACTCACGTACACGAACAACCGTGACTTACAGGCGTGTACACGAGTACACATAAAACAATCCCGCACACCCAGCAGGCGGGCCGGCTGACTGATAATGCCCAACTAATAAACCTAATTAACAACAGGTGTAACTAATAAACAGACAAGGAGGAAAAGATCAGTGGCAGCTAGTAGGCCGGTGACGACGACCGCCGAGCGCCACCCGAACGGGAAGGGCACCCACCTTCGGTAGGAGTCGTGACAACAGTTCATGCTAATTAATTACTACATCTTGATCATCTTGTAGTGATGTTTTCTTCATTTTATTCCTACTGTTCATATGTTACAGTAAATATGTTGTAATGACGTGGAGGGTAATTGAGGTAAATGGGGCACAGCCACAACTTCTATATCTTACCCACTAGGTGTAGCAGCAACCAGAACAGGTGCTGTGCCAGGGGTGTGTTCAGTTTGATTGAATGTTTGCTACATTGAATAGCAGTTTGTAGTGAATTCCACAAACGTTCCTGGAGATTCTTGAACAAACTTTGAGTTTGCTCTGTTTGTTGGGTGTGGATTCAAGCAATGCGTAACGTATTTAAGTGCATTTTGAACCCACAACTCAACACAATTTATTCTTTCAATACATTGATCTGGAGCTTATGTGGTCAATGCGGTCAATGGTAACTAGTGTGTAGCTAACCTCTTTATAACAGGGTCATGCTAGTTAGACAGAAAACAGATGGAAGCACTTCCAAACTGGAGATACTATCTGAACTTGTCCAGTGGTTGTTCTGTATATATTGTTGTCTTTGGTGTATTTCTATGCTACAAGCTGCCGTTTAGTTTAATTGTTGTGTAATAGTGAGATGCAGCGCTGCCTTGGAAAAGAGACCTTGATCATCTTGGACACTACAAGCTGCTGTTTAGTTTAATTGTTGTGTAATAGTGAGATGCAGCGCTGTCTTGGACAAGAGACCTTGATCATCTTGGACAATACAAGCTGCTGTTTAGTTTCATTGTTGTGTAATAGTGAGAGGCAGCGCTGTCTTGGACAAGAGACCTTGATCATCTTGGACAATACAAGCTGCTGTTTAGTTTCATTGTTGTGTAATAGTGAGAGGCAGCGCTGCCTTGGAAAAGAGACCTTGATCATCTTGGACACAACAAGCTGCCATTGACAGATCAACTTAGTGACAACTTAGTGACAACACCTGATATTGGATTAGAATGGCCACGGTCATGACGTTGGCCTGGGGGTAGGTTTATGACAGTCATAAATACCTCTTCCCCCCTTTTTCCTCTCTCTACCCTACTGATGTGACATTAGAAAACCCTTGGTTAACATAGAGATTCTGGGAACATCAGAAGGTGGGGGGAAATGAACTATATTCTGGTGATCCGACCATATGTTCTTAGCATATGAGGTGGTACTTAATGAATATGATGTCAGTTCAGTTGTCATCAGAGACATTCTCATCAATGATAAGATGACATAAACTCTACAGTGGAAAGTCTACACATCAGAGTTATCGGATTCACATGGAATTGTTGTTCAATTTAAATGTTTGAATATGAAATTATTCGTGATGGGGTGAAATGTGATTTTAGCTTCGAAAATGTGAGATTTGGGTTTTCATAAGGTATGGCTCTGCTCAATCAGTGGCCCGCCCCTGTGAAGGGACATGGGCTATAAAACTTTTCAAACATGCCCTCCTCTCCCTTCCTATATAAAGCCTTGACGACAATATAACCTGCTGTTCCGAGGATGTGAGGACGACGGTCCGATGTCAGAATGGTTCAGATAATAACTACAGAACGAAGCCAACATCAGTGTGAGCTTTGGTTGCGAATGGTATGAACTTTGAACTCTTATTCACTACAGAAGTGATACCTCCTAGCCGTTGAGTTAGCAACAGCAACTGCAAACGAGGGATAGGAAGGAACAGACAGAGTATCCCGTCTATCACATAACAACGTTACTACAACGTATCCAATTGACCACCAGAGACATTCTTCAAAGGACAAAAGACTCGGTTTGGCAACACGGTCTTCCATCTACCACCAACCTACTGAAGCGCAGCTCAGAGTAAATATTTATTGCATTTTCCTTTTCCAAATGGCCGGTAATTTAGAATGCATAAGGTAGTAATTGGGTTTATGTAATTGGGTGTATTTATGATAGCACAGCTTCTTCCCTTTGTTCCTCAGTCTTCCCGCTCTTTCACTCAACCCAGCCCCTTTTCTTTTGTGTGAAAAGCTGTAATATCTGTTCCGCCCGCTAGGAACGTTTTCCTTTATGACGTAATTTGTATGATTAATTATGTGTATGTGTAATTCTGTGTGATTAGTTAGGTATTTAGTAAATCAATAATTAAACCCAATTTTGCATTGCTAATTCAACTTGTTAGCCAGGGTTCGTGCAGATAAACAAGAATTTACAACTTGGATGATCAAGTCAAAGAAAAAATATCCTACAATCTGCAAGGCACCCAAACTTTGTCAGTGAAATAAATCTTTAGTTATGTCATTTATCAGATTTTTACATTATCAACCTTAGTGTGCATTTGTGAACTTTGTACTCTCCCATTCCTGGTCATTATAATATAAATGTTAATGTACAGTAGGTGTTTTCAGGCCTTTGTGATAAGATCAAGCAGTTGATGAATTAAAAGGTACAATGTTCTCATTTGCTATGCTTTCTTTATTGATTAACAGAATGATCAGTGTTACACAGGAATCATTTTAATTATATTACTTTACTCAGGTTTTTCAAAATAATATCTGACTAACACAATGCAATATAAAACCTTACAACCCCTTGGTATATTCAGACGACTTAAACCTGCTGCTAAAATATCGTTTATATAATTCAATTGTTAATTGATTGAAAACAACATTAAAGAAAACTTTCTAAATGATCTCGTACAGTGACTTTATGACATAGAAGATAACATTGAGTGTCAGAAAAATATTTAAAAATTAAACACAGATAAATTGCCATGCAAATATAGCTAATTAGCTAATAGCTAATATCTGTCACAATTTAAGGCTCATTCTGCCTCTCCAACTCAGGTTTTTATTTGCCATACCAGAGGTAGAGGGGCACACCACTGTTGCCAGCATTCAGATTTTTATCGATGAGGATCAAGCCGGCCTCGTCATAAGGGCCAATTACATCAGGGTTGGATGTAACGGTCAAGGCCTTGATAGGGAGAGATCCATCTTTCTTGAACCAGACATACACTGGCTGACCGCATGTTCCCTCATTGAGGTTAACATTCACCACGGTGAAACCACGCTCCACTAGGATGGAATCCTGCTCACGGTTGATGCATGCATTCATCTCAGTGATCCTGCCGTCCACTGTGGTGGATTGACGGTACCAGAGGAAGATGGGTTTTCCTCCAGAACCTCTATTGAGATCTTCATCCAGCAGGATATAGCCCTCTTTGGAAAGGTTGATGTGTTGTTGGATTGAGGTGGCGGCAGCAACGTCACAGATGTAGGTCTTACTCTTTCTCTTCAACCAGAGGGTGATGAAATCCCCTGAGTTACTGCGGTTCAGATTGCATGGTAATCTTTCCCAGCCGAGCTTGAATTGGTGGGCCTCTTCTTTCTCATTAGTGGTGAGGAAGAGATCTTCAATGGGAATGTCATACTTAGGGCTTGCACCACTAGAGTACCACAGCTGGATGACGTCTCCTTGTGTTCCAGGGTTGAGGTTTTCTGGGAGCTCAGTGAACCTTAACTTTTTCAGGACATCTTTCATTGCATCAGTGAATGAAAACTGGACTCTGGTGATGGGTTTACCATTGCCCTTTTTGTACCAGATGTAAACTCTGGTGGTGGATGAAGTGCCTTTGTTGAGGTTGACATTTATCTTGTCATAGTCTTGGTCATGAAGATGTTGGTCCATTACAGGGGTAGTGGAGATGGCAATTTCTGTGATGTATTTAGAAGCCATTTTGTGTCGTTGGAGACAAGTGTCTGTAAAGTGAGAATACAAAGTGACATTGGTCAACACATCAAATGAAGCATTAAATGGCACACTAAATACACCAAAGACCAGGACATCTGATAAGTATAAAATATGAAGGAATTAGCGACCAGCTTTACTAAGTATATTCTCCAGGTGTCATAAAGGGGAAACAAGGCTTGATAAAATGAAGACTTCAAGGATGCACTAAAACACCCCAAACAGATACTAAACACCCTAAACAGATACTAAACACCCTAAACAGATACTAAACACCCTAAACAGATACTAAACACCCTAAACAGATACTAAACACCCTAAACAGATACTAAACACCCTAAACAGATACTAAACACCCTAAACAGATACTAAACACCCTAAACAGATACTAACACCCTAAAAACACCCTAAACAGATACTACAACACCCTAAACAGATACTAAACACCCTAAACAGATACTAAACACCCTAAACAGATACTAAACACCCTAAACAGATACTAAACACCCATAACAGATACTAAACACCCTAAACAGATACTAAAACAGACAGTTGTTCTCGGCTGAGTCAAATGATTCATTATAATGATGTAAATGAATTGGTTAACTGAAAAAACAACACTAAAGCACGTATTGACACATCAGGAGGGGTAACAACACCCCCTAGAGGACAGCATTAGTTATGTATTTGTTTTCCTCTTACAGTAATTATGATCCAAATTGAAGACTCTGATTCTTTGATCATCTGAATCAGGTGTTATGGTGTTAGTGGAACAAGAGAAACACATGTATCCCACCACCACCCTGCCCTTATAGTAACACAGACATACTCATATACACATCGGAACCTTTCATTGGAAGTCATTTCTTTACCTACGATGTTGAGTTCTTCCTCTGTTCTGGAGTGTCTTCTCTGGGAGAATGTGTCTTCCCTGGTAGAATGTATCTTCTCTGGTAGAATGTGTCTTCTCTGGTAGAATGTATCTTCTCTGGGAGAAAGTGTCTTCTCTGGGAGAATGTGTCTTCTCTGGGAGAATGTGTCTTCTGTTGGAGAATGTGTCTTCTCTGGGAGAAAGTGTCTTCTCTGGGAGAATGCGTCTTCTCTGGTAGAATGTGTCTTCTCTGGTAGAATGTATCTTCTCTGGTAGAATGTATCTTCTCTGGTAGAATGTATCTTCTCTGGGAGAATGTGTATTCTCTGGGAGAATGTGTCTTCTGTGGGAGAATGCGTCTTCTCTGGGAGAATGCATCTTCTCTGGTAGAATGTGTCTTCTCTGGGAGAATGCGTCTTCTCTGGTAGAATGTGTCTTCTCTGGTAGAATGTATCTTCTCTGGGAGAATATGTCTTCTCTGGTAGAATGTATCTTCTCTGGTAGAATGTATCTTCTCTGGTAGAATGTATCTTCTCTGGAGAATGTGTATTCTCTGGGAGAATGTGTCTTCTGTGGGAGAATGCGTCTTCTCTGGGAGAATGTGTCTTCTCTGGTAGAATGTGTCTTCTCTGGGAGAATGCGTCTTCTCTGGTAGAATGTGTCTTCTCTGGTAGAATGTATCTTCTCTGGGAGAATATGTCTTCTCTGGTAGAATGTATCTTCTCTGGTAGAATGTATCTTCTCTGGTAGAATGTATCTTCTCTGGGAGATCGTGTCTTCTCTGGGAGAATGTGTCTTCTGTGGGAGAATGTGTCTTCTCTGGGAGAATGTGTCTTCTCTGGGAGAATGCATCTTCTCTGGTAGAATATGTCTTCTCTGGTAGAATGTATCTTCTTTGGTAGAATGTATCTTCTCTGGTAGAATGTATCTTCTCTGGGAGAATGTATCTTCTCTGGTAGAATGTATCTTCTCTGGGAGAATGTGTATTCGCTGGGAGAATGTGTCTTCTGTGGGAGAATGTGTCTTCTCTGGGAGAAAGTGTCTTCTCTGGGAGAATGCGTCTTCTCTGGTAGAATGTGTCTTCTCTGGGAGAATGTGTATTCTCTGGGAGAATGTGTCTTCTCTGGGAGAATGTATCTTCTCTGGTAGAATGTATCTTCTCTGGTAGAATGTATCTTCTCTGGGAGAATGTGTATTCTCTGGGAGAATGTGTCTTCTGTGGGAGAATGCGTCTTCTCTGGGAGAATGCGTCTTCTCTGGTAGAATGTGTCTTCTCTGGTAGAATGCGTCTTCTCTGGTAGAATGTGTCTTCTCTGGTAGAATGTTTCTTCTCTGGTAGAATGTGTCTTCTCTGGTAGAATGTATCTTCTCTGGTAGAATGTATCTTCTCTGGGAGATCGTGTCTTCTCTGGGAGAATGTGTCTTCTGTGGGAGAATGTGTCTTCTCTGGGAGAAAGTGTCTTCTCTGGGAGAATGTGTCTTCTCTGGTAGAATATGTCTTCTCTGGTAGAATGTATCTTCTCTGGGAGAATGTTGTATTCTCTGGAGAATGCGTCTTCTCTGTAGAATGTGTCCTTCTCTGGGAGACATGTGTATTCTCTCCTCGAACTGTGTCTTCTGTGGGAGAATCTGTTTCTTCTCTGGGACAAAGTGTCTCTCTGGGAGAGAATGTGTCTTCTCTGTTCGAATGTATCTGCTCTGGTAGTATGTATCTACTCTGTATGAATGTATCTTCTCGGTAGTAGAATGCGTCTTCTCTGGTTAGAATGTGCTTCTCTGGTAGAAATGTATCTTCTCTGGAGAAGAATATGTCTTCTCTTCGGTAGAATGTATCTTCTCTGGTCGAATGTATCCTTCTCTGGTAGAATGTATCTTCTCTGGGAGAATCGTGTCTTCTCTGGAAGAATGTGGTCCTTCTGTGGGAGAAGAATGTGTCTTCTCTGGGAATGTGTCTTCTCTGGAGGAATGCATCTTCTCTGGAGAACATGTCTTCTCTGGTTAGAATGTATCTTCTCTGGTAGAATGTATCTTCTCTGGTAGGAATGTATCTCTCTGGGGAGAATGTGTCTTCTCTGGGAGAAAGTGTCTTCTCTGGGAGAATGCTTCTTCTCTGGTAGAATGTATCTTTCTCTGGTAGTATGTATATTTTCTGGTACAATGTATCTTCTCTGGTAGAATGTTTCTTTTCTTGGTAGAATGTATCTTCTCTGGTAGAATGTATCTTCTCTGGCAGAATGTATCTTCTCTGGCAGAATGTATCTTTCTCTGGCAGAATGTATCTTCTCTGGTAGAATGTATCTTCTCTGGTAGAATGTATCTTATCTGGTAGAATCGTATCTTCCTCTGGGATAAAGTGTCTTCTCTGGGAGAATGTGTCTTCTCTGGGAGAATGTGTCTTCTGTTGGAGAATGGTCTTCTCTGGGGGAAAGTGTCTTCTCTGGGAGAATGCGTCTTTCTCTGGTAGAATGTGTCTTCTCTGGTAGAATGTATCTTCTCTGGTAGAATGTATCTTCTCTGGTAAGAATGTATCTTCTCTGGGAGAATGTGTATCTCTGGGAGAATGTGTCTTCTGTGGAGAATGTGTCTTCTCTGGGAGAATGCGTCTTCTGCTGCGTAGAATGTGTCTTCTCTGGGAGAATGCATCTTCTCTGGTAAGAATGTGTCTTCTCTGTAGAATGTATCTTCTCTGGGAGAATATTTCTTCTCTCGATAGAATGTATCTTCTCTGTAGAATGTATCTTCTTCTGGTAGAATGTATCTTCTTCTGGGAGATTGTGTCTTCTCTAGGAGAATGTGTCTCTGTGGGAGAAAGTGTCTTCTCTGTGAGAAAGTGTCTTCTCTGGGAGATGCGTCTTCTCTGGTAGAATATGTCTTTCTCTGGTATAATGTATCTTCTCTGGTAGAATATATCTTCTCTGGTAGAAGTGTATTCTTCTCTGGGAAGAATGTATCTTCTCTGGTAGAATGTATCTTCTCTGGTAGAGTGTATGTCTTATCTCTGGGAGAATGTGTATTCTCTGGGAGAATGTGTCTTCTGTGGGAGAATGTGTCTTCTCTGGAGAATGCGTCTTCTCTGGTAGAATGTGTCTTCTCTGGTAGAATGCGTCTTCTCTGGGTAGAATGTGTCTTCTCTGGGAGAGAAAGTGTCTTCTCTGGGAGAATGTGTCTTCTCTGGTAGAATGTATCATCTCTGGTAGAATGTATCTTCTCTGGTACAATGTATCTTCTCTGGGAGAATGTATCTTTGGGAGACTGTATCTTCTCTGGTAGAATGTATCTTCTCCGGTAAATGTATCTTCTCTGGGAGAATGTATCTTCTCTGGTAGAATGTATCTTCTCTGGTAGAATGTATCTTCTCTTGTAGAATGTATCTTCTCTGGAGAATGTACCTTCTCTGGTAGAATGTATCTTCTCTGGTTGAATGTATCTTCTCTCATAGAATGTATCTTCTCTGGTAGTATGTATCTTCTCTTCCAGAATGTATCTTCTCTGGCAGAATGTATCTTCCCTGGTAGAATGTATCTTCTCTGGTAGAATGATCTTCTCTGGTAGAATGTATCTTCTCTGCTAGAATGTACCTTCTCTGGTAGAATGAATCTTCTCTGAGAGAAAGTGTCTTCTCTGGGAGAATTGTCTTCTCTGGAGAATGTGTCTTCTCTGGGAGAATGTGTCTTCTCTGTCTGAAAGTGTCTTCTCTGGGAGAATGTGTCTTCTCTGGTAGAATGTATCTACTCTGGTAGAATGTATCTTCTCTGGTAGAATGTATCTTCTCTGGTAGAATGTATCTTCTCTTGGAGAATGTATCTTCTCTGGTAGAATGTATATTCTCTGGTAGAATGTGTCTTCTCTGGTAGAATGTATCTTCTCTGGGAGAATGTGTCTTCTCTGGGAGAATGTGTCTTCTCTGGGAGAAAGTGTCTCCTCTGGGAGATAGTGTCTTCTCTGGGACATTGTGTCTTCTCTGGGAGATAGTGTTCTTCTTTGGGAGAAAGTTTCTTCTCTGGGAGAATGTGTCTTCTCTGGTAGAATGTATCTTCTCTGGTAGAATGTATCTTCTCTGGTAGAATGTATCTTCTCTGGGAGAAAAGTGTCTTCTCTGGGAGATAGTGTCTTCTCTGGGAGAAAGTGTCTTCTCTGGGAGAATGTGTCTTCTGTGGGAGAATGTGTCTTCTCTGGGAGAATGTATCTTCTCTGGGAGATTGTGTCTTCCTTGGGAGAATGTTTCTTCTCTGGGAGAATGTGTCTTCTCTGGGAGAATGTGTCTTCTCTGGGAGAATGTGTCTTCCTTGGGAGAATGTTTCTTCTCTGGGAGAATGTGTCTTCTCTGGGAGAATGTGTCTTCTATGGGAGAAAGTGTCTTCTCTGGGAGATAGTGTCTTCTCTGGGAGATAATGTCTTCTCTGGGAGATAACGTCTTCTCTGGGAGATAGTGTATTCTCTGGGAGAATGTGTCTTCTCTGGGAGAATGTGTCTTCTCTGGGAGAATGTGTCTTCTCTGGGAGATAGTGTCTTCTCTGGGAGAATGTGTCTTCTCTGGTAGAAAGTGTCTTCTCTGGGAGATAGTGTCTTCTCTAGGAGATAGTGTCTTCTCTGGGAGATAGTGTCTTCTCTGGGAGAAAGTGTCACATCGAATAGCTGAGTTTCTCTTTTATACACTTTCTCCAGTTAAGTTGGCAATGATTCACCATTCAGAGTTCTACAGAATACGTATTCCTAGGAACTTTGTCTTTCCTCCTCCTCAGACTACACCCTTCCTCTAGTCATATCTCACCTGTCCCTCCATTACCCAGTCCATGTCTCCTTTTGACCCTGACCTAAAAGTAGGAATCCATAGAGGTGAAACTGCCACTTCAGTTTGTGATATTATAACAAAGATGTTAATTCAAACAACAAAAACAAAATGATGATCGGACATCATTCCACCTGAACAATAGAACAGTATGTAGTAAATACATGTTACATACTATATATATATGTTACATGCCTTGTATATGTTACATACTATATATGTTACTACTATATATATGTTACATACTATGTATATGTTACATACTAGATACATGTTACTACTAGATACATGTTACATACTATATACATGTTGCATACTATATACATGTTACATACTAGATACATGTTACATACTATATACATGTTACATACTATATATATGTTACACATACTAGATACATGTTACATACTATATGCATGTTACATACTAGATACATGTTACATACTATGTACATGTTACATACTATATGCATGTTACTACTAGATACATGTTACATACTATATACATGTTACACACTATATACATGTTACATACTATATACATGTTACATACTAGATACATGTTACACACTATATACATGTACACCACTATATACATGTTACATACTATACATGTTACATACTAGATAAGAGAATGTGTCTTCTGTGCTAAGAGAATGAAAATATATTGATCGATTGACTATGACTTGTTAAAACACCCAGCATTGGTATTTGCAAAAGCACTTCCTCAGCAATTCCTGAACCTGTGACCAAAAACAAGCCACATTTGGGCAGTACCAAAACAAGCTACATTTGGGCAGTACCAAAATAAGTGATCTCATGATTCTGACTCTTCGCAGCAAAATCTGCAGAGCTGGGATGGTTGTATCCCCATATACAGTGTGGAGAAGAAGTATTTGTTACACTGACGATTTTGAAGGTTTTCCTACTTACAAAGCATGTAGAGGTCTGTAATTTTTTTATCATAGGTACACTTCAAACTGTGAGAGACGGAATCTAAAAAAAAAATCCAGAAAATCACATGTTATGATTTTTAAGTAATTTATTTGCATTTTATTGCATGACATAAGTATTTGATCACCTACCAACCAGTAAGAATTCCGGTTCTCACAGACCTGTTAGTTTTTCTTTAAGAAGCCCTCCTGTTCTCCACTCATTACCTGAATTAACTGCACCTGTTTGAACTTGTTACCTGTATAAAAGACATCTGTCCACACACTCAATCAAACAGACTCCAACCTCTCCACAATGGCCAAGACCAGAGAGCTGTTGTAAGGACATCAGAGATAAAATTGTAGGCCTGCACAAGGATGGGATGGGCTACATGACAATAGGCAAGCAGCTTGGTGAGAAGGCAACAACTGTTGGCGCAATCATTAGAAAATGGAAGAAGTTCAAGATGACGGTCAATCACCCTCGGTCTGGGGCTCCAGCAAGATCTCACCTCGTGGGGCATCAATGATCATGAGGAAGGTGAGGGATCAGCCCATAACTACACGGCAGGACCTGGTCAATGACCTGAAAAGAGCTGGGACCACAGTCTCAAAGAAAACCATTAGTAACACACTACGCCGTCATGGATTAAAATCCTGCAGCACATGCAATGTCCCCCTGCTCAAGCCAGCGCATGTCCAGGGACGTCTGAAGTTTGCCAATGACCATCTGGATGCTAAGGAGGAATGGGAGAAGGTCATGTGGTCTGATGAGACAAAAATATAGCTTTTTTTTTACACTCTCCGTTTTTAGAGGAAGAAGAAGGATGAGTACAACCCGCAAGAACACCATCCCAACCGTGAAGCATGGAGGTGGAAACATCATTCTTTGGGGATGCTTTTCTGCAAAGGGGACAGGACGACTGCACCGTATTGAAGGGAGGATGGATGGGGCCATGTATCGCGAAATCTTGGCCAACAACCTCCTTCCCTCACTAAGAGCATTGAAGATGGGTCGTGGCTGGGTCTTCCAGCATGACAAGGACCCGAAACACACAGCCAGGGCAACTAAGGAGTGGCTCCATGAGAAGCATCTCAGGGTCCTGGAGTGGCCTAGCCAGTCTCCAGACCTGAACCCAATAGAAAATCTTTGGAGGGAGCTGAAAGTCCGTATTGCCCAGAGACAGCCCCGAAACCTGAAGGATCTGGAGAAGGTCTGTATGGAGGTGTGGGCCATATACTCCCTGCTGCAGTTTGTGCAAACCTGGACAAGATTGAATGTTGTATAATAATAAAAATGAAAAACTCTAAGTTTTGAATCCGGGGTCATTTTATGTATCAGTTCATAAATCATAAAGGATCAGCCGATGTTGCAATTCCGTATCTTTAGTGAAAAGTGTCAGAGCAGAGTGGTGTGTTGTCAGACCAGGAGACATCCTGAAAACCTGTCTTGTCATTAAAACATCTGTAGCGTCTGAACGGTTCGGTCTACAAACTAATACGACCTACAAACTAATACGACCTACAAACTAACACGACCTACAAAAACTAATAGGACCAACAAACTAACACGACCTACAAACTAACACGACCTACAAACTAACACGACCTACAAACTAATACGACCTACAACTAATAGGACCACTCTATGCAAAATGTCCCGGAGTCATCTAAAGCGAACCGTTACCCTTTAAAAAATAAGTATGGTGGTAGTTTTGTGACTAGTTTTGTGTAAAAAAAAGTATATATATACTATTAATATATATATATATATATATATATATATCTATATATACTGTAACCACACATCCTGTGCCAGACCTTAGGCCCCAAATACAAAATAACTTTGTTTTGTTCAGTACTTAGGAAATTTGTTGTTACTTAGTTTCCACCTTGAACTAGGGAGTTAACAACTCCCCCTAGGAGGAGGTGACTGACGCACAGACACTGTGGAGACAAGTGATTGGTTCCCATTACTCACACCATGGTCCCCACGCCAGGGCAACAGTGTTTCTTCTGACCTCCTTTGCCCTATTCCTCTTCTGATATTCTGCATAGCAACAGCGACACGTGATAGACAAACCTGACTTCTCCCCTCTCTGGTCCCCAGGTGACTTAGGCTCATATGAGGGAGGAAGAGCATCTGCCAACACCAGACTCAGAAAGGAGACATTCTAATGACAAGAGATCACCAGACTCAGAAAGGAGACATTCTAATGACAAGAGATCACCACCTCAGAAAGGAGACATTCTAATGACAAGAGATCAACATTCAGCATATTCTGCAGATTAG